>NW_007728222.1:75843-77562 GCF_000696425.1 Galeopterus variegatus
TTTTTTTTTTTACTATGATTGCTCCTCTCTATTAGGGATGTTAGACTTTGGAAAGAAATTATTTAAACACACACACACACGCAGAGCAGAATTTTGATATCTAAATGAAAGATTATAGTGAAAGTATTTGCCTTAAGATAACTCAAGAAATGGAAGTGATCTCATAATTTTACAGACAAGGAAACTAAGTATGAGGAAGGTTAAATAAGAATTTGAATCCAGTAACTCGTGATGTTTAATATTATGTGTCAAATTGACTGGGCGAAGGGATGCCCAGATAGCTGGTAAACATTAGTTCTGGGTATGTCTGTGAGGGTGTTTCTAGAAGAGATCAGCATTTGAATTGTAAGACTGAGTAAAGAAGATCTGTTCTCACCAGTGTAGATGAGCATAATCCAATCCATTGAGGAATTGAATAGAACAAAAAGGAATAGAAAGGGCAAGTTTGCTCTCTACTTGAGCTGAGACACCCATTTTCCCCAGCCCCTGGGCATAGGCACTCTTGGTATTCGGGCCTTTGTACTCAAACTGGGACTTACACCATTGGCTCCCTGAGTTCTAAGCCCTTCAGGCTTAGACTTGGAATTATACCACTAGCTTTCCTGGACCTCTAGCCTACAGACTACAAAACACTGAACTCTGCATCCTTAATCATGTGAACCAATCCCTCATAAGAAATTTCTTTTTCTATATATCCATTGCTTTGGTTTCTTTGGAGAACCCCAACCAATACATAACTGTTCATGGGAGAAAGGCACAAAACCTTTCTTATTCACTATGATCATTAATAATTCTAAGGTTTATAAAACATTATCATATGCTGTGCATATTCTATTTAATCTGTATACTCTTAATTCTCTGAATTATGGCTTGTCTTTTGTCTTCATTCCATACATAAAAAACTGAAAGTCAGAGACTAAATAAGAAGCTAAAACCCACACAGCTCGAAGGTGCAACATATGTATCTTCCAAATACTGTGTTATTTGCAGTAAACCATTATGATTTTTCTAGATTATGGATTTTCATAAAAGTGTGACTATTGATTTTGAATACTCTTATATAAAACATGAATAACTTGTTTACACAATATTTACTTTGGTAACCTCATCTTGTCCCATATTTCTGCACACACATCCTTCTTTGGCAGGACACACAGGATGGTTGGCATGCTCATACACAACCCAGGGGTATTTGTAATTATCAATTGACACATCTGAATTTACCCCTTTCTATTCTCAACAGGAAAGCACCCACAGTTAGCCAAACTGTTAGGCTAAAAGTACAGTCCTCCAGACTGCCAAGTCTGCCCAAGACTTCTGACACCAACTGCAAGGCATCAGGGTCCAAAAACAGTTACAGGAAAGATTCCACAAAAGACCACCTTCACTTCTGACATCAACTTAAGAGTTCAGAGGTTTCCCCAAATCACATTCAAGTTTGGAAATTTGCTTGAAACACTCACAGAATTCCCTGAAAACTACTATATTTGTAGTTATGGCTTAGTGCAAGGACAGGATACAAACTAGAACCAACCAAAGGAAGAAACTCAGAGAGCAGAATCTGGAAGGATCTTAAATGCAAAGCTCCTGTGGTCCTCAGAATGCATTACTCTCCCAGCATTGACGTGTGAGGATATGCAGAGAGTACTGCCAATATGGAGAGCTCACCTAAGCTTCCATGTTTAGAGTTTTTAACAGGCTTTATAATGGAAGCATGAT
>NW_007728222.1:78433-78967 GCF_000696425.1 Galeopterus variegatus
GAGAGCTCACCTAAGCTTCCATGTTTAGAGTTTTTAACAGGCTTTATAATGGAAGCATGATCGATTGAAAAATTGCCACATTGTTGAACGCAGGCTTCATGCCCCCTTCCCCAGAGGTTAAATTGATATCTAGTGACCCAAGGGATCTACCGTGAGTCACCTCGTTAGCATAATATATTAGGTGTGGTCTGAGGGGCCCACCTTGAGTCATTTTGTTAGTATAAATTATCTAGTGTGGTCAGAGGGGCCCGCTGTGAATAAGGATACTCCTGTCACTCAGGAAATCCCAAGGGTATAGAGGTTACCTTCCAAGTGCCAGAGACAAAGGCTAGTCTTCTCCTTGGGCAAGGCCAAAGTCTTCACTACACAAAAGATAGCAGCACTCAGTGACATTATTTGAGAGAGAGAGCTTTGAATTCTAACTTATTTCAATGAGTGAATGATTCATACCCCCTAGCATGTTAATATTGTTGGTAAGAAGTTACTTACATCATACCTCACAAGTGATTGCCACTCGATATATCAGGCATCTCT
>NW_007728222.1:79859-83712 GCF_000696425.1 Galeopterus variegatus
TTTGCATTTCCCGGATGCTGAGTGATGTTGAGCATTTTTTCATATGACTGTTGGCCATTTTAAACATTTATTCTTATATTCTTTAAGACTAGGTTCAATTTTCATCTTTATTTTGAGGCCATTTCCAATCTCCTCAGGTATAATTGTCTTCCACGAGCTGGGGGTACAAATATTGGCAAAGCATCATTCCCCTTTAAGAAGTAATCAGTCCATTTGTTCCCCAAGCAGACTGTAAGAATTTGAAGGTAAGTGCCCTTTCTTATCCACTTTTATATCTTTGGTCTTTGGCACAGTGACTACACTCAATTCATATTGGTTAGACTGACCTGTAATAATAAGCAGTCTTAATGTGGCAGGCATTAAATAAACATATTGGTTCACTAGGGTTGCTATAACAAATTATCACAGAATGAGTGGCAGAGCCAACAGGAATTTATTCTCACGGTTCTGGAGGCTAGACGTCCAAGATCAAGGTGTTGGCAGGTTTGATTTCTCCTAAGGCCTTTCTCCTTGGCCTGCAGATGGCTGTCTTCTCACTATATCCTCTTATAGCCTCTCCTCTACGCAAGCACATCTCTGGTGTCTCTTCCTCGTCTTATAAGCACACCAATAATATTGGATTGAGGCTCACTTATATGACCTCATTTAACCTTAAATATCTCTTTAAAGGTCTTATCTCAAAATACAGTCATATTCTGAAGTACTGGAGGTTAGGACTTCAACATATGAATTTGGGGGGTACATAATTCAATCCAAAACAGTAACCATTTTAGATTCATACAGGGAAAAGTGGCATGATAAAAGTGGAGTTTAGAGAGATTCATCTGACGTAGTACACAAGAGGAATTTGAGGAGAACGATGCCAAAGAAAGGTCAGCAAACTAAGAGGCTCCTATAGGTATTTGGGAAAACAGTCCTGACCAGTCATATTTCAATGGAAGACCTTGAGCTACAAATTGACAAAGCTAATTTAGTAAATTGGTAATGTCAGTCAATCATTGGCCAAGCTCTTCCCTCCTCCATGTAGAGCATAGATCCAGGATGTGGTGGCTTCTGTACACTGTCCTCTGAATAAAGGAATAGGTGTGAGTTATCAGTCAATACTCACAGCAGCTGTGGGATGAGAGCAGTGGTTAGTAAAGAAGTGTGGGTCACCAATAGCATTTACTATAGTCCACCTTTGAAACACTCAGATCCACTTGCTTCTTATTTAAATTCACTCAATCCAGACACAGATTCTCCAAATTTTCTAGTAGTCATAATTTCTGGGGAAACTTGTAAGACTTATATGAAAAGTTTGTCTTGACTCTAGGGCTGATAGTCATCATCTTTCTCATCCTGCTGGTCTGGGTGCCCTGCCTGGTGGTTTGACCCAGATCTTCAGCCTTGAGGGGTCTGAGCTCTGGTAACCTTCTCAGAGCAAAACTGGGCCTGGGCATATCACCAGATGCCCCAGTGGATGTCCGGAGTGGATGTCCCAGTGGATGTCCCAAATATATTTCTTCCCATTCGTATTATTTAAAATCAGTCCTACTTCCTCATGATGATCAGAATCAATTTATTCCAGAAGAGGTAACTTTTTTTCTTTTGTTATGAGTTTACTGGCATGAGGATCCCAAAGCGTTAAGATGGTAGCTACAGCATAAAGTTTAGTGGGATTCACTTAGAATACCTTGGTGGAAGCATCATGCCTCTTGGAACCAGGAACTCTAGACCTACACATCCTAAAGTTGAGACAGGAAGCACAAATTTCCAAGTGGATAAGTGGAAAAGATAACAAGCAGGACCACTTCTACGTCTACTCCTTGTTTCCTGGATCTATACATTTTATTTATTGGGTATATGACACTAAATAATGGCTGTTGGTTTAAGGTATATACCACATCTTAAAGAATATGACCCCGTACTTGTAGGATGTCACCTCTAAGATGTACCCCAGCTAAGTCTACAGCATACCATTCCAACACTCTATCAGGATGGCAGCTTCTGGATGGTGTGGTATGTGATAGGACCCATGAGTCTTATGGTAATGTGCTTATTACTATGTTTCCTTTGTCATAAAATAAGTCCATTGTTTCAATACAGTATTATAAGGAATCCCATGTCAATTGCTTAGACACCTGTGAGTCCTTGGAGTGGGCTGGGGTGGCAATCTAGGCAGGTAAGACAAACTCATACCCAAATACATGTCAATCAAAGTCATGGTGAACCATTGCCCTTTCCAGGATGTAAAGGGCCTAATGTGATCAACTTGCCCCAGATTTCTGGTTGGTCTCCTCAGGATATATTACCATAAGGGCAATTTGGCATTGATTTATGTTATTGGCAGGTTGGATGCTTATGAGAGGCAATAGCTAGCTCAGCCTTTGTGAGAAGAAGGTTGTGTTCTTGGGCCCGTACATAGCCTCCATCTCTTCCACCATGCTTACTCTCTTCACTGGGGTGGCAATGAGAGAGCCTGGTTGACATCTGCTGGCCAGATCATCCTGTGGCTCTGTTATTTCATGCTTCTTCTTCAGTGGATGTCACCTGTAAACATTAATATTGGCATAGAGATCGTAACACTTTGTGCTTTTAACCACATATCCAGTCACTTGCTTCTTTCCTTGAACTGCCTTTCCTTGAAGTTGGAATCTTGCTAATTCCATTGTCCTGACTAACAAGCTAAATCATTCAGCACTGCCCATGAGACTATAACTTCAGGCAAAATTTTTTTCCACTCAAAGTAGGTGAACAGATGTATAGTCCAAAAATCTGTCCTTTGGGAGGATATTTACTCATTGCCATCATTTGAAGTTATTCTAGAGTAGGGGCTATAGTGCAATAGCAATTCATTTTTTGCTTGTACCTACATATCATTGTATTCGTGAGTCAAGTGCAGGCTCTTTCCCTTGTGTATGTTTATTTGTGTAAATGACCATAGGTCCCTTTTAGAAGGAACTAACTGACAATCACAATAATTCGCTGAACTTTCAAAAGGAGAGAACAGAACTGTGGTGACTAAAGGTGGGAAAGGGGGAGGGGGAGTGTGGTTAGTGGGAAATTGGCTAAGGGTCACAAAGAATGAGTACATTTTGTAATGATGGATATACAAATTATTCTGATTTGATCATCACATATTGTACACAGATATTGATATTCAACTCTGTACCCCACAAATATATATAATCAATTATGTTTCAATTNTGTGGTTAGTGGGAAATTGGCTAAGGGTCACAAAGAATGAGTACATTTTGTAATGATGGATATACAAATTATTCTGATTTGATCATCACATATTGTACACAGATATTGATATTCAACTCTGTACCCCACAAATATATATAATCAATTATGTTTCAATTAAAAAAAAAAAGGAAAGAAAGGAGGTGATGGTTTTGGTGGCTGATAAAATCTGATTATTTGAAAAATTGAATTGAATTTATTCAGCATTTTTGCAGAGAGGAAGAGAAAGACCTGGTACATTACAGTTATTAGAAATGTTCTTTCTGTAATTGGACAGAGATAATTCATGAGGCTTTTTCCATGACTTGAGGGGAAAATGTTATAATAATATATAATGTTATTTTCTATTATTCTAAGTTTAGAAAGCATCTTTCTGATTATTCATTTAGTTTCCAGATACCTTGATAATGAAAAGATAGTGCCCAGAATAGCAGACATGTGGTTCTATTTTCTGAAGCTCTCTGGTGAGTGAATAAATTCAGATTTCTAGGCCTGAAAAACTTAGTGCCAGCAGCAACATGAAGCTATTTATTCAATATGAGTTAGAACCAAGTTCTCCATTGCTGAAAGTGCTCAAACAAGGTGGAAACCCATCTGTTATAGGAGATGTGGTGGAGATTTTTACACT
>NW_007728222.1:84020-84640 GCF_000696425.1 Galeopterus variegatus
GGGGTCTATGGCATTTGACAGGATTAATCTAAAAACCACCATAATTGCAACCAGTCTTTGCAAAATTGTGTGCTACTGCTAAGTGTTCTGTCTTCTGTTGCTAAACATTTCAGAGTCCCCAGAAGCCTCCCTTGATGAATTCCTGAGGTTCAACTTTGATATCCAGCAGCCTCCTGAGATGTTGCATCTGCAGGGACTGTGGATTATACTAAACATAAGGGATATCCAGCTATGAGAATCTGGAGCCCAGCTGCTCTCCCAGCGTTAAAGGGAGGCTTGCTATATTGTTTTCTATTGGGAGGGATTTGTGAACAAACTGTAAGTGGTAGCTATAAAACTGAATATTTACTTACTATATGGATGCAAGCAGGTGGACAGCATAAATGCCTTTAGCACATACTAAAACTATACATCAAAAAATAGAGCAGCTATTGGTGGCTGAGAAGCAACAGCAGAAAGGCTAGGACACAGTTATCAGAAAAGATGCAAAAGTATCAGTGGTCAGAGAGGCAGTCACTAAGAGCAGGGATGCTATCATCAGATAGGCCTGAGTTCCATCCCTGATTCTAGCTCCAGCCAGCTCTGCAAAACTAGACAACATATGAAACAGCTCCAAAGTT
>NW_007728222.1:85728-88986 GCF_000696425.1 Galeopterus variegatus
TATATCCTTAGAATCAGCTTTCCAATCATTTCCATGTCACAGAAGACATAATATATGATACCTGTTTAGTTCACTGTGATAAGCTGGGAATCTACTAACGTGACAGAGAACACATAAGAAAGTGGGGAGCTCTAGCTGCCCCAGGCCCCTGGAGATATTTGCAACCTGACCATATCCTAGAATATGGCAGAAACATACAAAAACATAATCTGAGACAGAATACCCATCTCAATAGAAGGATAAAATTATATAAATTTTTAGTTAAACTGCATTGTTTTAACAGCATTCTTTTCCAATGGCCATATAGCATTCACTTAAATTCTGTTCATAGTAGGGAGTTCTCAACTTTCTAGAGCAGTTATTTCATTCTTTAATAATTTTATTTTGTGGAAAGTTTCTTACCATGTTCAAATCTGCAACCCCCCTGCATTGAACTTCCCAGTACTGCTTTCTGTTATAGCAACTCAGGAAAACTCTCTCTCTTCCACTTATATAGTGGATATTTTGTATATATTTTTGGCTGCCCACCATTTGAACTCTCCCTGTGTTTAGAGAATTCACTGATTTGTGAGTCTTGTAGTGGAGTGGGGAGAGGCACAGACAGAAATATTTATTTCCAGTTTCCCTTAGCTCAACCAATCTGATATAGCAGCCCTGAACTTTAAATCTGGTGCTAGCAACCCAAGAAAAGACAGACCGCAGACTATACACTAGTAACAAGCAAGTATATACTATATACTATATACTATAGCAGCAAGTAGTGGTGAGAGAGGTTGCAGGGCTATATTTCTAGGGACAGCAGTGAAGTAGAGCAGCAATGGTGTCCAAGGTTCCGGACCAGGGTGAGGGCAGTCAAGCTGAGGGACACATTGGACTGATTTTGTGGGATGATTTGGGATGGGATCCTGGCTGCTACTAAACCTTCTTTGTTTCTGCCTGTTTTCCAAGCCTGGTTCTGAATCCTTACTAGTGATTTTGTGAGCTACCCAATACTGTCTCCATAATTTGCTTTTCCATTTAAATTATTCAAAGTTCATTTCTGTTGCTTACAAATAGAAGTGCTGCCTGATACAGCATAACAGCCGTTTAAGTATTTGGAGTTAGCTGCAGTGTCTTCCTTGGTCTACTGTTCACAATACTCTAGATAGATAAGCAGTTAACACCAGTATCCTCAGCAACATGCATTGTTTGCATTCATGTGACAGTCTGAAAGTCTAACAATATATTTTTAAGAAACCTTATAAATTGGAGGTTTTGGGAATCATTCTCAATCAGGCTGTCTCTGTACATGAAAGAAGGAGATGGCTGAATTTCTAAAACACAAAATATATACTGTGGTATGGTTTGGAAGTTTTTGTTCCCTCCAAAACTCATGCTGAAACGTAATCCCCAATGCAATAGTATTGAAAGGTGGGGCCTAATGAGAGGTGTTTAGGTCATGAAGGATCCATTCTTATGACTGGATTAATGCCACTATAAAAAGTGCTTGCAGGAGTGGGTTTGCTCTATTCCACTCTTTTGCCATTTGAGGAACAATGTTCCTCCCCTCTGGAGAATGCAGCATTCGAAGTGCTGTCTTGAAAGCAGAGAATGGGTCCTTTCCAGACACCAAACCTTCCAACACTTTGATTTTGGACTTCCCAGTATCCAGAACTGTAAGAAATAATTTTCTGCTTTCTATGAATTACCCAGTCTGTGGTATTTTGTGATAACAGACTAAAATGCACTAAGACATACCTTATATTCATTCAGAAAGTTCTTATTCTCAGAAGAGCTTCACTGGAATTTACTCTTTCATGGTGTATGAAACTATGGAATAAGATGAGACTATAACCCATTAACCTAACAGTGAGCAATTGGACAAGCATGAATGTCGGGTCTTAAAAACTAACGACACCTTAAGCGACATTACAAGCGGTGCCATTATGGGCCCACAAGGGCATATTAACGTGGCAGCCTAAGATGGTGCCGGGAGGAAGCAGGGTGGTGGTGTCTGTGGGAACCTTGCCTTAGACCTTATTGGCCAAATACAAACTTCTGCACTCGTGGACACTGCGTGGTTGCAATAGCTAGGCATTGAGACAGGATGAATGCCCTTGACCTTTAAGGTGATAGGATTATGTAAAAAACCTCCCTTCCCCATTGCCTTTAAAAGCAAGTGCTTGTGTGATAATAAATGGAACTGCTCGACAGAACCCCCACCGCATCTGAGTGTCCTTTAATGGGCTGGTTGGGGCCGGCGGCTGTGCTCACCCCTCTTCACGGCTCTCTTCCCCTGTCTCCTTCCAAAGGGGACAGGAAGGAAAGAGGAATCCGGGCCATTTGCTCACCCACCAAAAAGAACGAGGCTGGGGCTGTTCAGGTCAGCCGGTGGCGGACCTGACAGAGTGGTGCCCCGTGTGAGGTGATTTTTAAAACTCGTGGGTGAAAGGCGAGCAAGCGAGGCCCCCGGCTGCTCGGTCCTGAAAGAAGGTCGACGAAGGGTGATCAACCAGCGGAGTGGCCCCCGCAACTGCGGTAGTCACCGTGAAGTAATCCGCCTGCGTGTCATGGTGAGTACCATAACAGGGGGAAGTCCCTGCGCTTCTCTGCCCTGTGCTCCCTTTGTCTCTTCCTCATGGGGCAACATGGGAGGTGTGTGTGGAAAGAGTGACGGGACAGCCTGCAAAGCTCTAAAGTACGTGTTAAAAAGCAGAGGCCTAGAAATATCTGACTCCACAGCCACCAATGCCTGGTGTCATGTTGTGAAGGTGGCCCCTTGGGCACCTTTGTCCAACTTGTTCTCGTATGAGACTTGGGACTGGGTTCAGACCCTGACCAGAAAGAACAAGATTTGTCACGGGCTAGAACCCCCCTTAGGGTTCTACCCAACCATCTCTGTCCTAAAGCTTTGCTTCCATCCCTAGCATCAGGAAGGGGCAGAAAGGGATTGGGCGCAGTTCAATGAGGAGAGAAAAAAGGAAACAAAGCTGCCAATGCAAGTCCCTGAGCCACTGAGTGATACCTATGCCTCTACCCTTTACCCTCTTCTCCCGGCATACTCACCCCACCAGAGTTTAGCTGAAGGAGAGAAAGCAGCACCTGAAGAAGTGGAGGAGGCTAGCCCCCCTTTAAAAACACCCCCGGCAGAGCCACAGGTTTTTTCTGTCATGGCTCACAGGGAACCCCCAGCCGTCCACAGCCTGTGGGGGGAAGCAGCCCCTCAGGCCTATCCGGTCAACGTTGTAAAAGAACTAAAAAAGGCTGTTGCCAAGGCCA
>NW_007728222.1:90093-240738 GCF_000696425.1 Galeopterus variegatus
AAGGGGGAATTGTCGGGCCTTAAAAACTAATGCCACCTTAAGTGACATTACAAGTGGCACAATTATGGGCCCACAAGGTGCCTTTAAAAGCAAGTGCTTGTGTGATAATAAATGGAACTGCTCGACAGAACCCCCGCCGCATCTGAGTGTCCTTTAACCAGGCTGGTTGGGGCTGGTGGTGTGCTCAGCCCTCTTCATGGCTCTCCTCCCCCGTCTCCTTCCAAAGGGGACAGGAGGGAAAGAGGAATCTGGGCCATTTGCTCACCCACCAAAAGGAAAGAGGCTAGGGCTGTTCGGGTCAGCTGGCAGTGGACCTGACACATGAATGGAACAAAATTACAGATTAATTGAAGCTCTCTGAACTTCTAAAGGGACATCACTCATTCATCATTCATGTAAATTCTAACCTAAGAATAAGCTACAATGGTTACTTCAAAGCAAGATGGCAGAATAGGAGTTACCTCATTCATATCTCTTCATAGCAACAGTAATTTTGCAACTATCCACAGACAAAATTTCCTTTGTGGGAACTTTTGGATTCAGGTAGAAGATTATAAAACCCCAGAGGAGCCCAAGACATAGAAAGGCCATTTTGAGAGAGCAGGCCCATGCCCAAGTGGCAGGCTTGCTGACCATGGCTTTTGTTGACCTGTAAATGGACTTCACTGCCCATGGACTCAGCTATCATCCCATTTGGCCTTGGTCATGCTACTAGAACCATCTGCTAAGGGACCCAGGAGGAGACATGCCCACATGTGCTTAGGGTGACAGGCCCATCAACCTTAGTCTCTGCTGTAAACCCTGACATGGTCCTGTAACTCAGATACAGCCCTTTGTAGCTGTGGCCTGAGAGCAGTCCTGCCTGCCTAAGGACCCAATGGGAGACATGCCCATCCATGTCCCTGCAGAAAAGCCAGGCAAAATTAGTCTCAGTTGTGGACCCTGAAGCAGCTCTGTGTCTCAGTTTCAGCCTCTCTCAGTTGTGGTCCAAGGCCAATACTGCTTGCTCAAGTACTCACCCATAGACCTAGAGGAAGCCACATCCACCTGTGAACCTGGTAAGAGACCCACTGTCTGTGACAATAAAGTGAAGACTCATCCAGCACCAATTCTACTGACCATGGCCCAAGAGTCAGTCCAATCCACCTAGGGACCAGAGATGATTCATGTCCACTTGGATCCCTGCTAACAGGTCTATTAAGTGTGGATCCAACTGCAGGCCCATTGGCAGTCTTGTGAACTGACTGCACACCACTGTCTGCAAATCAGAGCCTATTCTATCAGCCAGAAACCCAACAGAAGAAGGTCTTTACCTGCTGGAACTAGTCTGTAAAGGCTGGAAGAGGTGTGTGCCCCTGCCAATGCACAGACACCAAGCAAGGCTACATGGATAATAAAGAAAAAGGCAAATATGAGACCACTGGGGGGGAAAAAAAACAATAAAGTTCTGGTAATTGACACCAAAGAAATGGAAAGCAACTTGCTGCCTATAAAAAGAATTCAAAATAATCATCTTAAGGAAGCTCTATAAGATGCAACAGACAACTAAATGAAATTAGGAAAACAACGCATGAACAAAACAAAAAGTTTCATAAAGAATGAGAAACTGTAAAAAGGAACAAAACAGAAATCTTAGAACTGAACACTACAATGATAGAACTGAAAAATTTAATGGAGAGTTTCAACAGCAGATTTGACCATGCAGAAGTAAGGGTCACAAACTCAAATACAGGTCGTTTGCAATTAGCCAATTAGAAGAAGAAAGAGAAAACAGAATAAAAAAGAGTGAAGAAAGTACAAGGGACCTATGGGACACCATCAAGCATATGAATATATGACTTATGCTACTTCTAAATGGAAAAGAGAGAGAAAGGGAAAAAGCATGTTTAAAGAAATACTGGTTGAAAAATTTCCAAATCTTGTGGGTAAATGGACATTCACATTTGTAAATATCCTTAAGCGAGATCAATCCAAAGAAGAATACTCAGAAGCACATTATAATCAAATTGCAAAAAAAAAAAGTAAGAAAGAAAAGAAAAGAGAGAGAGAGAATCTTAAGAGCAGCAAGAAAAAAGATTTATCACACATAAGAAAACTTCCATAAAGTTATCAGCAAAATCCTAAACAGAAAACTTGCAAGTCAGGAGGGGAGTGAAATGATATATTCGAAGTGCTAAAAGGAAACAACTGCCAAACAAGAATAATATACCTGGAAAACTGACCTTCAGAAATGAAAAAGAGAGAAAGACATTCTCAGACAACCAAAAGCTGAGGTTGTTCATTACAATGAGAACAACCTTATAAGAAGTGCTACAGTTTCAACATTTCTTCAAGTTGAAATGAAAGGATGCTAAGCAACAACATGAAAACATATGAAACTATAAAACTCACTGGTAAAGGTAAATATACAGTCAAATTCAGAATATTCTAATTCTGTTATGGTGGTGTGTAAATCACATGTAACTCTAGTGTAAAAGATAAAAGACATAATTTTTAAAAATAACTGTAGCTATCATAATATGTTAATGGGTACATAGTATAAAGAGATGTAAAATGTAACATCAAAAGCATAAAGTGTTGAGGGTGAGGGGAAATAAAAGTGTAGAATTTTTGTATGCAATTAAAGTTAAATTGTTATTAGCTTAAAATAGAATGTTATAACTATATTTTATGTAAGCCACATGGTAACCACAATGAAAGAACCTCTAGTAGATACACAAAAGATAAAGACATCGAATCATATCACCACAAAAGATCAACTAGTCACAAATGAAGACAGCAAGAGAGGAAGAAAGGATAAAGGGATTGCAAAACAGTCAGGAAACAATTAACAAAATGGCAATAGTAAGTTCTTACCTATCAATAGTCACATTTAAATATAAATGGATTAAATTCTCCAATCAAAAGATATAGTAGCTAAATGGATTTTAAAGAAAGATACAGCAATATACTGCCTAGAAGAGATGCACTTTACCTTAAGTACACACAAGCTGAAAGTGAAGGTATTAAAAAAGATATTCCACTCAAATGGTAACCGAAAGAAAATAGGGTGGCTATAGTTATATCAGACAAAATAGACTTAGTCAAAATTTGTCACAAAACCCAAAAAAGATCACTATATATGATAAAGGGATCAATTAATCAAGAGGATACAACAATTGTAAATATACCTATATATGCACCCAATATTGGAGAACCTAAGTATATAAAAATAATATTAATAGATTCAAAGAGAGAAATAGATGGCTATACAATAATAGCAGGGGACTTCATTACCCCATTTTTAACAATGAAGAGATCATCCAGACAGAAAATTGGTAAGGAAACAGTGGACTTAAATAACACTATCAACCAAATTGACCTAACAGACATATAAAAAACATCCCATTTAACAGTAGCAGGATATATGTTCTTCTCAAGTGTATACAAAATATTCTCAAGGATAGATCATATGATGGGCTACAAAACAAGTCTTAAACACTTTTAGCAAGTGTGAAATCATATTGAGTATCATGTCTGACCACAATGATATAAGATTAGAAATCAAAAACAGCAGGAATTTTGGAAAACTCACAAGTTGGTGGAAATTTAGCAGCCTACTCTTGAACATCCAGTGAGTCAAAGAAGAAATCAAAAGGAAAATCAAAAATACCTCAAAGCAGAAATAAAAAAAAATAGAGAATAGGAAGGCAATACAAAAGACTGATGAACATAAGAGTTGGTTTTTTGAAAAGATAAACAAAATTGACAAAACTTTCGCTAGACTAGCTGAGAAAAAATGAGAGAGGACTCAAATAAATAAAATTATAAATGAAAGAGGAGACATTAAAACTGATACCACAGAAGTACAAAGAATCATGAGAGACTACTGTGAAGAATTGCATGCCAACAAATTGGATAACTGAGAAGAAAATGATAAATTCCTAGAAACATGCAACCTATCAAGAGTCACAAAGAAATAGGATATATGAAATGATCAATAAGTAAGGAGATTGAAAAGTAATGAAAAGTCTCCCATCAAAAAAAAGCCCAGGACCAGATGGTTTCACAGGTGAGTTCTATAGAAGATTCAAAGAATTAATGCCAATTATTCTCGAAATCTTCCAAAATATTGAAGAGGAGGGAACACTTCCAAATTAATGTTATGAGACCAACATTATCTGCACACCAAGCCAGGTAAGGACATTGAAAAAAAAAAAAAAACCTGCAGGCCAATATCCCTGATGAGCATAGATGAAAAATTCTTTAACAAAACACCTGCAAACTGAATCCAACAACACATCAAAAAGATTATACACCATGATGAAGTGGGATTTACTCCTGGGGTGTAAGGATGGTTCAACATATGAAAATCTATAAGTGTGATACATCACATTAACAGAGTGAAGGGAAAAAAACCATTTGATTATCTCAATAGATGCAGAAAAAGTATTTGACAAAATGTTACATCCTTTTATGTTAAAAACTCTTAACAAATTAGATACAGAGGAAATGTACCTCAACACAATAAAGACCATATATAACAAACCCACGGCTGACATCACACTCAACAGTGAAAAGTTGAAAGCTTTTCCTCTAAGATAAAAACAAGACAAGTGGGCCCACTCTTGCCACTTCTATTCAACATAGTAGGGGAAGTCCTAACTGCAGCCATCATGCAAGAAAGAAATAAAAGTCATGAAAGTTGAAAAGGAAAAGTTTTATTTTTCCTGTTTGCAGAAGACCCTAAAGACTGCTCCCCAAAAATGTTTAGAACTAATAAACAAATTCAGAAAAGTTGCAGAATACAAAATCAACATACAAAAATCAGTAATATTTCTGTATACTAACGATGAATTATTCAAAAAAGAAGTTAAGAAAACTATCACATTTACAATACCATAAAGAAGAATAAAACACTTCGAAATTAATTTAACCAAGGAGATGAAAGATCCGTACACTGAAAACTATGAAACATTAGTAAAAGAAATAGAAGACAAAT
This sequence comes from Galeopterus variegatus, assembly GCF_000696425.1. Taxonomy (NCBI): domain Eukaryota; kingdom Metazoa; phylum Chordata; class Mammalia; order Dermoptera; family Cynocephalidae; genus Galeopterus; species Galeopterus variegatus. Next base: position 95,075 of record NW_007728222.1, read on the forward strand.
AAATGGAAAGAAATTTTGTTCTCATGGATTGGAAGTATTATTGTTAAAATATCCATACAACCCAAAGTGATCTACACATTCAATGAAATTCCTATTCACAATTGCAATGGCATTTTTCACAGAAATAGAAAAAGCAATTCTAGAATTCATATGGAACCACATAAGACCCCCAAGAGGGAGAGCAATTTTGAGAAAAAAGAACAAACCTGGAGGTATCATACTCCCTGATTTCAAACTATATTATAAGGCTATAGTAATCAAAACGGTAAGGTAGTAGCTCAATGAAATTCCTATTCACAATTGCAATGGCATTTTTCACAGAAATAGAAAAAGCAATTCTAGAATTCATATGGAACCACATAAGACCCCCAAGGGGGAGAGCAATTTTGAGAAAAAAGAACAAACCTGGAGGTGTCATACTCCCTGATTTCAAACTATATTATAAGGCTATAGTAATCAAAACGGTAAGGTAGTAGCATAAAAACAGACATTTAGACCAACAGAATAGAATAGATAACCCATAAATAAAACCATGCATATATGGCTAACTCATCTTTGAGGAGGGCACCAAGAATACACAATGGGGGAGGGATAATCTGTTCAATAAATGGTGTTGGGAAAACTGAATGTTCCCATGCCAAAAAAAAAAAAAAAAAATTGGAACCTTGTCTTACACCATATATAAAAATCAATTCAAAATGAATTAAACTGAAACTGTAAAAGTCCCAGAAGAAAACATAGAGAAAAAGCTCATTGACATTGATTTTGGCAATCATTTTTTGGCCATGACCCACAAGGCACTGGCAACAAGAGCAGAAATAGACAAGTGGGATTACATCAAACTAAAAAGTTTCTTACAACAAAGGACACAATCAACAGAGTGAAGAGACTACCTATGGAATGGGAGAATATATTTGCAAACCAAATTTCTCATGAAGGTGAATATCCAAAATATATAGGGAATGCATACAACTCAACAGCAAAAAGCCAAATAATCCAATTAATAAATGAGCAAAGGACCTGAATAGACATTTCTCTAAAGACATAAAAATGGCAACGGGTATATGAAAATATACTCAACGTCACTAATTATCAGAGAAATATATCAGAGGGTATATCACCTCATTAGGATGGCTATTATCAAAAAAACAAGAGATGACAGATGTTGGTGAAGATGTAGAGAAAATTGAACTCTTGTGCACTGATGGTGGTAATGTGAAATGGTAGAGACATTATGGAAAACAGTATGGAGGTTCCTCAAAAAATTAAAAAGTAGAATTATCATATGATTTAGCAATCCCACTTCTGGGTATAAAACCAAAGGAAATGAAACCAGTTTCTCAAAGAGATATCTTCACCCCCATATTCATTGCAGCATTATTCACAATAGCTGAGATATGGAAACAATCTAAAAGCCCACCAACAGATGAATGTGTAAAGAAAATGTGGTAGATATATGTATATACATCAGGATATTATTCAGCCATAAAAGAAGAAGGAAATCTTGCTATTTGGGAAAACATGGATGAACCTGTAGGACATTATGCTAAGTGAAATAAATCAGGCACAGAAAGACAAATACCATATGATCTCACTCGTAAGTGAAATCTAAAGAAGTCAAACTCATAGAAGAGGAGAGCAAAATGATCACTGCCAGGGGCTTAGGGTTTGGGGAAATGGGGAGATGTTGATCAAATGGTACAAGCTTTCAGTTATGAGTGAGTTCTGGGGGTCTAATATACAGCATTGTGACTATAATTAGTGATACTGTACTGTTTAGTTGAAATTTGATAAGAGCAGATTTTAAGTGTCCCCACCGTCCCCCCAACCTCCCAGTCCCACACAAATGGAAACTATGGGTAGTGATGGGTGTGTTAATTAATTGGACTGTGGTAATCATTACACAATGTATACATATATCAAATCATCCTTTTGTATACCTTGAATATATAAAATTTTTATTTGTCTGCTAAATATTTTAAAATTAAAAAATAAGCTACAATATATTGAATGTTGTCCGTGAGATCTTCAATAATATGGGTACTTTACATAGGATTTCTTATCATTCAAAAATACTTCTAGGTAGGCTTAACTACTGCTTCCAGATAAGAAAACTGAAGCTCAGAAAGGTTGAACAATCTGCCTCTCAGTTCAAATGTTGATAGGTTAATGGAATCTCCGTGTGTTTAAAATTTCAAAGCTCTTTCCCCTATGCCACGTTGATTCCTAAATGTGATAAATGTTTCAAATTGTTACTCACATGAAATATGAGTATAAACTAAAATAGATTATTATAATCTATATCATTCATTATCAAAATGAGCTAAATGTATGGTTGTAACTGTATGTGTGTTTCTACTGTAAGACTAAGATATTTTTGAACTGATCATATGTATGAATGTCAGACACATGTAAATTTACACATTGGTCTGCTAAGGGATAAAATTCTTAAATTGCCCTTGAAAATACAACAAATCAACAAAATGAAATCAGGACACAAGATCAAAACTATTTTTATAGACATGGCTTTATATTTAATATGTATTTTTACAACCATGAGTGTTATAAATTGCTTTAAAGGGAGCCACATTTATTAAGATCAAAAGAAAAGTTTTAAAGAGATAAACTAAGAACTTTAAAATTAAATGAAGACAACTTCCGAATTTAAATAGTGTAAAGCAAAGAATTTAGGAAGAAGTAGATTCTGTCTGGCTCTTTTTTGTATACTATGACCTTAAATGGACTCAACATCAGAAGAGTTGGTCATAATACTGACTGCCATGAACTAAATGAGTGACCCTGAGTAATTTCTTGGTCTCTTTGAACCTCAGCATCCTTATCTGTAAAATTAATGTGTTAAGCTGAATGTTCTTTTTCAGCCCTAAATAATTTTGAGTCTAAGAATCTCTGCATATAATTTGAGAAACAAAACAATAACTTACTAGTTTTATAATACCCTATTAGTTTTATAAGTCAAAAATATATCCCTATTGTTAGCACATAATAAAATTCAGGGTCTCAGTCAAATTTGTTACCATCACATAATTAGGTTAAAAGGTCTGGCACATTTTATATAAACTTAAATTTGTCATTAGTTACTAGATAAATTTATTTATGTTATCTGTAAATCATATGCAAATGTGGACATAACATGAAGGAAAAGTTATGTCTAAATATTAAATTTGTATGTTAAAATAATTTCTCAGAAGAGAAAACAAAAACTGATTTTTCTTTTCTTTTATTTTTTTGTGGCTGGCCAGTAACAGGGATCAAATCTTTGACCTTGAGCTAAGTGGCCAGATAATTTTTATTTTTAAAGTTAAAAATACCATTTCTTTTATGACAGAACAGTACTTGTTCATTGTGGTAATATTATAAATTACAGATAAAGCAAAAACACTTCCACAATCTCATAACATAGAGATATTCACTCTTAATCCATGCTTATATCTACTTAAATATTTTCTTATTCCTTACCCACAAAAGTGATGAAATGTTGTACTTGCTATTTTTTAATTTGCCTCTTCCATTTTAACAATACAATGTAAATGTCTTTCCATGCTAGTAAATATTATCTAATGGCATCCTCTACCCTGTTTTTAAGATCAATTGCTAATTCTGTTGTCCTCTCTGAAGGGCCAGCCAATCTAAGAGAGCTCTAATCTATTCAATAAAACAGAAACATACATCTAGAGCAAGAAAAGCTGCTGTCTTATGTGCAACTTACCTGCTATGATCTGAATGTTGTGTCTCCCCCCAAATTCATATGTTGAAATCCTAACTTTCAGGCTGATGGTATTAGAATGTGAGGCCTTTGGGAATTGATTAGGTCATGGGCACAGAGCCCTCATGAGTGGGATTAGTGAGCGTCTTTATAAAAGAGGCCTGAGAGAGACCCTTGTCCCTTCTGCCATGTGAAAACACAGCAAAAAGATGAGCATCTGTGAAGCAGTAAGTGTGAAGGTACAGTTCAATGAACCAGGAAGTAGCTTTCATCAGATACCACATCTGCCAGCACCATGGACTTGGACTTCTCAGACTCTAGAACTACAAGGAAAAAAACTGTGTTGTTTATAAGCCATCCAGTTTATGGTATTTTGTTCCAGCAGCTTGAAGGGACAGAGATATTACCTCAGCTTGTTCCATGACCTTCCTTATACTGGGGTCTTTCAGAGACTGGACAAATGAGAAAATTTAACTTCTAATGTAGAGGTATATTTTTAAGGACTTTAGACATTTTCTAAGAATGTGAAAGAGTTACATAGTGTCAGGCTGGATCACAGATCCCTCTGTCCCATCAAGTGCAGGTCGTGAGTCAGATAGTTGGAAAAAGATTCTGACAGCCTTAAGCAAAATGGACATACTAATTTATTTCAGATGTGAACTCTGCCAGCCAGTGGTTCAGAGCCATTGTGTTCAAGTACACAATAGTGGCAACAAGCCAAAGGGTACTTAGGTGCACATGTGCAGTTACACTGCTCTTATATAATTTGTTTACAGTGGACGTGCTAAAATGTGCTGAATCATGTCCTGCCTGATATGAGGTGAGGGAGTCTGATTAAACTGTTTCTATTTTCCTCACACGAAATCTGAAAAATGTGATGTAACTTTTAAAATTTGGTGTTTACAGAATCAGTCTTATGGAACCCTGCAACATATTTATAGGTATTAAACTTAAACACAGTTGACTAAACACATGTTCTATACATATTTAACTATACCACATTAGCGGCATATGCTTTAGTTAATTCCAAAGCTGTTCTTACAACAATACTGCATACAAATTAAAATGAGGTTTAAAATAGTATAACACATAACGCAAATGGTCTGGGGGGGAGGGAGGGAGAAGTGAATAAACTTTAAAATCAACTTTTATCCACATTAATAGGTTTAACCTCAACTCTGGACCTCTTGTTTCTTCATCTTTCCTAGATTATTCCTAGCTATTTTAAAAAATAGGGTTATGAATTTTTTTTCTAATATTATTCTTTGAATTCTCAGAAATAACTGTTAACTGTATAAGAATTTTCATAAACACGATTTACATTTGGAGCTGAAGGTTGAAGACGCACTACATAGTCATCCCTCAGTATCCTTAGGGGACCCCTTTAGGTACCAGGACCTTCATGTATGCCAAAATCCAAGGATTCTCAAGTCCCTGATATAAATTGGCGTAGTATTTGGGTATAAACCATGCAAATCCTCCCATACACTTTAGATCATTTTCAGATTAATAGTAACACCTATTATGTTATAATACCTATTATATACTAATATGACATAATATTTACATAATATATATAATATAACATAATAATACCTATTATGTAAATGTTATATAAATAGCTGTTACACTGTAAAATAAAATAAAATAAATAGATTTTTATTTGTGTTATTTTTATTGCTGTATTGTCACTTTTTACAATTTTTTTTTTCAAGTATTTTAGATCTGCAGTTGGTTGAATCCAAGGATGTGGAACCTATGGATATGAGGGGCTGACTGTATATATATCCAGATGCTAAAAATTATGGAAAATTTATAATTGCTTTTAAATATTGTTTCCAAAACAATTTTTTTAAATTGAAAATTTTATAAAGCATCTTTTATAATATTATTATAATATTATCATTATAAGTGATGATATTTATTCTTTGAACAAATCACTTTTTTTCATAATGTACAATTATCTTTCAATATCAGAAAATAAATTATTATTACTTGATCAGAGTAAAAAATCAGAGTAAAATGTATCCAGTACATATCCAGTACAATATCCGGTATCTATATACAGAAAGAAAGTGTACATTAAATTGGGAGGAGGTATTGTAATGACTGAAGCTTGTGCTGCTCAATGGAGAACCATATTTTGAAGAAACCCACATATAAATGCTGAGGCATTATTCTGGATTCCTGGATTGCAAACCACGAAGAGATATGAGAGGGATGTTGACAATAAATGAGAAGTTTTCCCTTGTGATGCAATCTGTTATTTCAGAAACTATGCCAAGAAGTGTGTCAATACCTCAAATATTTTCACTCAACTAGTTTGGCTTTAGGTTCGATTCCTTTCAGGAGAGACTCTTTTTTTAATTTATTGAAGTATTGCTTCCAGAGCCTTTTATTTGTTTCACAACTCTCTACAGCGTCCTGCTATATATGTCACTGCTCTAAAGTAATACAATTCAGATGGTGCTTATCTCTGCTGCTTTTAAGGTTTATCTTACATTTCGGCAATTGTTTGGAGAGGGAAGGATTCTTTCCGTTTCTATTTTTAGAGATGTGGGGAATGAATAGGGATGAATTTTAATTGATTTGCCAAAGGTCAGAAAGCAAGTCCGAGGCAGTTCTCGGCCCAGAACTTCAACTTGCTGAAATCAGCTCAGTGTTCTTAATCATATATACGTATTAAGCAATTGATGTTTATATTCCCCCACTACCTTACTTCTGTCTTTTAAATTAACATAGGTGGCATGCAGAAAGAACTTTTTCTTTCAGTGGAGAGCCTACTTTCAGAGTCAGGTAAATAAAATATGTTCCTTCTATGTATTATGATTTACAAACACGGACATCCTCCGTGGTCTAGCAACTAAATTGTAAACTCTGACCAATGTGCCCCAGACTCTACTCCAGCATTTTGGCCAATGAGGTACCAAATGTTCAGTGTCTCTAATATCATATTTACAGAGCGCCTGATATGTACTATAGCATCCCTTTCCTTGTCTCCACCTTCTTTAAGGCAAACCTTCAACATCTGTTCACTGTATTTCTAAAATTCCTCTCTCTTAGAAATAAAGAGTTTTCTTCTATTAATTGTGGTGACCTAATAGGAAATAACCCAGGTAAAGCTGGCACACCATTTACTATGGAATAAATTATTATTAGAGGTATTTTTCCAAAATGCAGGGTTTGATACATTGTAGGAGGGAAACTAGAGAAATATTAATGTGGAGGAGGGGAAAAAAGGAGAGACTTGAGAATACTAAAGAAAAGCTTCCCATTTTCCGGGAGTCCTGCTTGGTGATGGTCACCGAGATTGAGGAATATGAATTAGTACAGTGTCTTCACTGTGGATTCAGGTGAAGATGGGAAGTAAAGAAAGTTAAAGCCAATCAATGCAAAGCCAGCTTCCTGGATAGGGCTCTGTAGTAGGCACGGGAAGAAAAACAGTGGATGTGTATCTAAGCCTTGAATTTCAATACAGCTTTAGAATTAGAGGTCAGTGATTTTCAGAATATCTCCAAGAATGATTTCACTGGTTTCTAATTGGATGACTTGATAAGAAAAATTAGTATTATTTTCATGTGACCTTCATATGATGACCCCCATGGTAGGACCATATTTTCCGTATTTTCTACTGTGCTCTCTTTCATTCCATTTGGTTGTAGCTAGTGCTTGCTATATAATTTTTCACTTTCTTGCGTGAACTACACCTGCTCCTTCTGGGTCCACAGAGCCTAATGTAGTCAATCATTTTAGTGTTGCCACCTCTCTTCACCATCCTTATTTCATTTTATTTAGTTTTATTCTATTTAATTTTATTTTTGTAAGCAACAGAAATTTCATTTTTGAATTATACCCCTCCAGGTCATTAATTAAAAGGTTATACAAAAGTACATCTATTTCTGAAATTTAAGAATGCTTTTATTATATATGTTTTCCAAATCACCCAGCTCTAAACTCCCTTTGTTTCATTTCCTGCTTTTGCTCTTTTTAAGAAAATATAATAAATTGAACCAACAATAAATGCAGTTAGTGTGGTAGAGTTTGGTAAAAAGGAAATATAAATATAATAGATATTTGCAGAATACAAAATGAGAGAAGTAATCTGGTCACGTTATTTCACAGTTCACTGCATTTTCTAGCTTCTAAGCCTTGTAAATGTACTCTTTATATTTAAAATATCCTTTCTCACTTCCCCTTCACTTTGTTAACTTCTGTTTCCTTATATACCCCAGCCTCTCCTTGACTAGCCCATGGCTGTTGGTCATGTACTTCCTTCAATGCTTCTGGACACCCTGGGCTTTGCACTATGTTAGCCTCTATCACAATGTAGATAGCCACTAGACTGGGGATTACTTGAGGGCAGTTATAACGCATTTGTATGTTTTAACTGTTAAGCCTTACAGTCTGGTCGAGGAAATTTAATAAACATTTGTGGGCAGGAAGGCAGGCAGGCAGGAAGGAAGAGAGAAGGAAGGGTGGAAGGAAAAGAAAATTGAGTTTTAAGTGATTCAAGGAAGATTAAGTAATGCCATTTGTCCTTCAGATTTTAACTCCACAGTTTTGTAACTATTTACTTTTTTTTTTTTTTTTGGTTCATAGAAACATAGCTGGAGGCTGATAGTTGGAGCAGTTGCTCATCCTAAGCACATCCTCAGAAAGTGGAGCAATTTTATTTTTTGTTTTTTAAAATAATATGGTGATATGATGGTAAGACAATAATTAAAAGCCATGAGATGAATCAGTGTGAAATCCAGGCCCTGAGATAGGGAGAGTGAGACTCCTTCACCAGCTCTCTCTGGGTATAATGCTATACATAAGATGTATTTAATAATTGTATCTTAATGATAATGATGATGATGAAAGTAGCAATAAGGATGGTAAATTCTGAAATTTTTCCTTTCCATTTCACATGTACACACTCCCGTGAATTTAAGGGTAGTTTAAATTTAGTCTCATTTACTCTTAAACTACCTCACTTAATGTAGACAAATTATAAACTCTCTGTGATAAATAACTTAAGAAATTTAGAAACAGTAAGTGACTTCCATTTTCACCTGTGTGAAATAGCTCATAAATGCTCTATTTCTGAGAAAATGTCAATTATTTTTGAATTATTAAGCTAATATTAACTCTTCACCAGATTATGTATTTCCATAAATTGCAAAATGAAGGCCATCACTATCTGCTTTTCAAGCATGACTCAACTTATTTGTGGCTAGATTTCTAAAGATCCCAAGGATTTCTTTTAAACAGCCAGTCCTGGAATAGCTACCAGCCTGACTCTTCAGTCTACTTCTGAGCCAGCTATCAAGAAAGGCTGCTGAAGACATTTATGTTTCCTTTGCACTTTTTTTCAGACTTCTACGACATACTTAATCTGGGTCTTGTGCCTTGTCAACTTTTAATAGTTCTAATTGCTCAACTATCTTTTCTTGTGTGATCATAAAATCCTTTTAACATTTCACTTTTCCCCTCCAGAAAAAGTATGCCAGCTTCCGGAATGTGACCTTCAGCTTCTTTCATAAATACGCAGGCAGAGAATTCATTCAGGTTCTCAGCAACATCAGCCTCATCCTGCCCGGACTTCCCGCTCATCCCCTTAATGGCCCTGTGGATGCCTGGCTGAGTTGTATGATTTTAACGTCACAAAAGAAGTTTGCCCTCCGATTTGGTCGTTTCTTTGCTTCTTTTTCTCCCCTGGGTCCTTTTTAGAGTTCCCTTTTAAGTACAGAGGATTTGATTTTCTATTCCTTTAAAAATTTGGGGTCCTGAATAAAGGAGGGGGAGACTTTTCTTTGCTGCATCATTCTAGACAAATTACTTTTACACTTTGATCTTGTAAAATGCTAAACAAATTTACCACCTATTAGTGGGACTGGCATTCTGGATGATGCTGTGTTTTTAAAAACCATTTCCCTGCTATTTACCCTGTCCTTAATTCAGTGGCTTGTCTTTTTTTGAATTAATGATTATATGCTGTATTTTATTTTCTGTCTTCCTAAATTTCTGTGTTGTCTCTAAATACCTCTAGCATCTATTTGGGATTAAATCATATGCTTAATGAGATTTAATCACTGCTTTCTATATTCTCTCATTCCTTTGAGTCCTAAATATTATTTCATCCTAAACCTGGCATTCTTTCTTCCCTTTTCGGGTGATGTGCACATTAAATTAGAAATCAGCTTTGCACCAGATCCAGCCTTACTTCCTCCACTTGATGTAATCCTGTCCTATGCCTTGGTAATTAAAATCTTCCACTATTACCACCCTGCCCTTTTCTTGCTCTGTGCATGTGTGTATGTGTGTGATATTTCATAGTTCATTTCTGCCACTACAGCCTTATAACATTACTGTTATCGCATTTTAACCTATTTATAATATATCACTCTTGTTCTTTATAACAGCTTATTTCAGAATCCTATCATTCAGGAATTACCAAAATTTCCCCATAAACAAAGGAGCATTTTTTATTTCTAACCTATTTATAATATATCACTCTTGTTCTTTATAACAGCTTATTTCGGAATCCTATCATTCAGGAATTACCAAAATTTCCCCATAAACAAAGGAGCATTTTTTATTTCTGTTGACTCTTACAAATACGGGTGCCTAATTTAGAGTAGTCATTAAAAGGTCTATAAAAGCCTCAAAATTAATGTATTAGTGTTAACAAGGTTTTGTTAAACAATAATTGACCATTTTATGTAAGCACTTAATGTGGTGGCTAGGAAATTATTATGATATATGCACATGTCACATGTGTGCTGATGACCTTATAAAATGGCTGCATTTTTAAAAAAGAAACTGAGCCCTGCATATAAAGGAAATTTAAAAAATCTAGGAGCAGTCTTTGGATTGTTTGCTGCCACTGCTTCTAGGCAACAGGCAAGAGATGTTTACAATCTGGGCTCTCCCCTGCCCCCACCTCTAGAAGCTTTTCATCTGCTGCTGCTGCTGCTGCTGTTGATAGAACTACAAGACCTGGTGCCTGGTAGTGCCCCTCCTCCACCTTGCTTCAATCTCCCGGAGCCCAGCTGTTAAGGCCTATCTAGCTAATCACCCCCTTTACTACCAGGACCGTTTGTGGAACTTAATGTCATGTTCAGAGAGAACAGCGCTGCCAGGAGAGGAGAGGATGTGATTTCTCATTTTACCTGTGAGAAAAACAGCATCAGGAATAAGGTGCCTCTCTTGTCCTTGGTGTTTGACCCATTGTCACTCATATTCCTCTGTGGTGGGGTAGCCTAGGGAAGGGGGGTCATAGTTTTCCAGCAGAGAATAGAACTTAGAATAAGGATTCCTGACCCTGGTTTCACAAAAACAGTTTTTATCAAAGGGCACTCACATTTTCCAAAATGATAAGCAAACAGAAAGGTACATGATTTTTACTTACTTACTGAAAGCATGCAACCTTCATCTGTTTAATAAATGGAGGTTGGAGATTCAGGAAAACAACAACAATAGGATATGGAATTCTGAAGGTAGCTTATTTCTGGCCTCAGAAAACAATCTTTAATTCTTCTTTTATCTTGTGGAAAACAAGAGGAAGATATTTGAAAAGGAAGGGAAGACATGTGTGAGGGAATTGAGGGAAAGAAAAATGAAGGACTGAGGCTGATCCTCCAAGGTTACTGTTCTAGTTGCCAGGAAACCTCTTACACCTTGTTTTGATACCATCCAGAGCTGGCTCAGGCTGACCAGGGAGAATAGCAGCTGAATTTTGAACATGTCAGCTCAGCAAAGGCTGATTGACAATCTTTCCGGGATGTCATTGAAGGCCTTAATTTCTCACTGGAGGGGAGGTTCGACTAGATCGTATCTTCTCGTCCTTTCACTCCAGCTTTCTCTGATTAACAATTTGCTAGTATACAGTACACCATCAAATGGAGAGGACTTATAGTCTGTTCATTATGAATCCAAACGCAGGGGTTGATGCCTGTCTTCTATTTCTGGCTCTGTTGTTTTCAGCTTCTTTATCAGTAAAGTGGAGACAACACCTCATAGGGATATTATAATGATTTAATGAGATAATATGCATAAATCACTTAGAACACAGCTTGGAACATAGTAAGCACTTAAGGAATGGTAACTAATATCTTTTTTATGAAATAAAGGAAAGAATTGGTAATTCAAATTCATCTTCATGCTATTTGCTATCATATTTACCATCACCAAAAGGATTTAGTTAGTATTTAATATTATTGTACCAGATATCTTCCAAATTATGCCTATAAAATTAGAAGAAGAGAATCTAACCTAAAAATTATATTTAAAAATACTGAGCTTAAATGTAGACATCTCTGTTTCTTAATGAGGTCAGGTTGTCACTTTTGCTATTTATACTCCCGTAAATTTTTGTTTTCTTCATATTCTCTAAAGAATATTAATAACTAACTTTTGTTTACTACAAGATGAGTAAATGGATATGATTACATTTTATCCTGAACCCAACCATTAAAATAGTATAGTGATTATCCGCATTTTACAGAGTGGAAGTTAGCCTCACAGGGGTTAAATGATTTTTATAATTTTCCTAACTTTCTCATTTTCCTAGCTATTAAATAAGTGATAGAGCTGAGGACTCATGTGTCTTCTGGTTTTAAATCATGTGCCTTTCACTCAATGTGCTTGTGCTTCTGCCATGGGAGATAGAACATTGGGTAGGGGGTAGATTGCAAAGATGGAGAGAATGAATGAGGGGGTGAGAGAGAGAGAGAGATTGAAGGAAATAAATCTGCAGAGTGATAAGTTATATCCTGCATAACAAGCCATGGGAGATAGAACATTGGGTAGGGGGTAGATTGCAAAGATGGAGAGAATGAATGAGGGGGTGAGAGAGAGAGAGATTGAAGGAAATAAATCTGCAGAGTGATAAGTTATATCCTGCATAACAAGGAGCATTCTGCTGAAAGAAAACCACTACAGATACTAACATATAAGAAATTTCTAGCATCAGAACTCAGTTCTATTTAAAGACACATCAAGAAAAGGCATGACCCTGACTTCTAGTCCTCACTTATCATCTCAGGTGTAAATAGAAATCTCTTTCTCAAAGACCCCTTGCCTTTTTTTTGTTTGGGTTCTCTTATATTTCAAACATTTACTTAAATAATTGCAGGCAAAAGCTTTAGCAGGCAAAACCAAATGAAAGTTTGGTGGGAAGTTTTGAAATGTGGTGTTCTAAATACAGCTTGTGGTGCTCCCACCATGGACACTTGCAAGTCAGGCTTCAAGTAACTGCGTGGTCCTCATGGACAGTAAGCCCAGCTTGGGGAGATGCTGAGAACCTACTTGTATTCAATGAGTCCACCGCCGCATCTTCAGTCCCAGGCTGCTGCTGGATGTCGCCATTTTGGGATGGGATCCAGCAGAGCTCTGACCCCATGGAGAGTATGGGGGCTCCTAGAAACTCAGAGCCTGCCTAACTCAGTGCCACTGTCCCTTGCCACAGAGGACAGCAAACATGGGCCTCGAACATGCCCCACCTCCCCTCCTTTCTCCTCCTCCCACCCTATATCACTCCCTTTTCCCCCCTCCCCCAACTGCTCCACAAGATCTTAGAGTGTAAAACAATAATAATAAATCAGACATGAAAAAGGAAACATTACAACTGATTCCACAGAACTACAAAGAATCATTAGACAATATTATGAAGCTCTATACCCCCCAAAATTTGAAAATCTGCAGGAAATGGATAAATTTCTGGACACGTACAACTGACCAAAATGGGATCAAGAAGAAATAGAAAACCTGAACAGACCAATAATAAGTAATGAGATTGAAGCAGTAATCAACAGTCTCCCAGCAAAGAAAAGCCCAGGACTGTATGGCTTCACTGCTGAATTCTACCAAAGTTTAAAAGAAGATTTAATATCAATTCTTCTCAAACTATTCCAAAAATTCAAAGCAGAAGGTATTCTCCCAAACTCATTCTACAAGGCCATTGTCATCCTGACACCAAAACCAAACAAAGACAAAACAAAAACAAAAAAACAACAAAAAAAAAGAAAAGTAAAGAAAGAAAACTACATGCCACTATTCTCAATAAACTTAGATGCAAAATTTCTCAACAATGTGCTAACAAACAGAATCTAAAAGCACATCAAAAGGATTACGCACCATGATCAGGTGGGATTCATCTCAAGGATGCAAGGATGGTTCAAGATATGCAAAACAGTAAATGTGAGACAGACATCAACAAAATGAAACATAATATCCTTATGATCATTTCAATAGATGCAGAAAAAAACATTTGATAAAGTTCAACATCACTTTATGATAAAATCTCTCAAAAAATTAGGTGTAGAAGGAAAGGATCTCAACACAGTAAAAGCCATATATAACAAACCCACAGCTAACATCATCTGGAATGGGGAAAAGTTGAAAGCTTTCCCTATTGGAATGAGAACAAGATGAGGATGCCCACTCTCAACTCTCCTATTTAATGTAGTACTAGAAATTCTAGCCAGAGCAATTAGGCAAGAGAAAGGAATAAAGAGCATCCAAACTGGAAAAGAGTAAGTCAAATTGTCCCTGCTTACAGATGACATAATCCTATATATAGAAAACCCAAAAACTCCACCCTAAAACTCTTAGAGCTGATAAACAAATTCAGTCAAGTTGCAGGATATAAAATAGTGTTTCTATACATCAGCAACAAACTAGCAGAAAAAGAAATCAAGAAAACAAGTCCATTTACAATAGCTACCAAAAAAAAAAAAAAAAAAAAAAAAAAACCTAGGGATAAAATCTAGCCAAGGAAGTGAATGATTTCCACAATGAAAACTGCAAAATGCCGATGAAAGAAATTATGAGGTGACACACACAAAAAATGGAAAGACAGTTCATGCTCATGGATTGGTAGAAATAATGTTGTAAAAATTTTCATACACCCAAAGTGATTACAGATTCAATGCCATCCCTATTGAATTCTTCACAGAAATAGAAAAAGCAATCCTAACGTTCATATGGAACAATAAAGGACCCAAATAGCCAAAGCAATTCTGAGTAAAAAGAATAAAGCAAGAGGCATTATACTACCTCACTTTAAATTATACTATAAAGCTATATAAACCAAAACAACATTGTATTGGCATAAAAACAGACTCTTGTATCCATTGACCCTTGATAAAGGCTCTAAAAAATACACTGAGGAAAGGACAGCCTCCTCAATAAATGATGCTAGAAAAACTGGATATCCATGTGTAGAAGAATGAAACTAGACCCCTTTCTTTCACCATATACCAAAATCAACTCAAAATGGATTAAAGACTGAAACATAAGGCCTGAATCTATAACACTTCTAGAAGAAAACACAGGGGAAATGCTCCAGGACCTAGAACTAGGCAAAGATTTTATCAGTAAGACCTCAAAAGCATAAGCAACAAAAGTAAAAATAAACAAATGGAATTATATCAAACTAAAAATCTTCTGCACCAAAGGAAATAATCAACAGAATGAAGAGACAACCTACAGAATGGGAGAAAATATTTGCAAACTCTGCATCCAACAAGGGGCTAATTTCCAGAATGTGCAAGGAACTCAAACACCTCAATAGTAAAAAAAACAAACCACAAAACAAAACAACAAACCAAACAAAAACCAATCCAATTAAAAAGTGGGCAAGGAAGCTCAATAGACATTTCTCAAAAGAAGAGATACCAAAGGTATATGAAAAATGCTCAACATCACTAATCATCAAAGAAATGAAAATCAAAAGCACATTGAAATACCATCTCACTCCAGTTAGACTGGCTGTTGTCAAAAAGACAGAAAATAGCAAATGCCAGTGAGAATGCAGAAAAAGTGAAACCCTTATGTGTTGTTGTTGGGACTGCAAATTAGTACAGCCATTACAGATGACAGTATGGAGGTTTCTCACACAACTACATATAGAACTACCGTATGACCCAGCAGTCCTACTTCTGGGTATGTACCTAAAGGAATGAAAAGCATCCTGTTGAAGGGATACCTGCACCCCTATGTTTATGGCAGCTCTGTTCACAATAGCCAAGATATGGAACCAACCTACATGTTCATTGACAGATGATTAGATAAAGAAAATGTGTATATATACACAATGAAATACTACTCAGCCATAAAAAAGAATGAAATTCTATCATTTTCTGCAACATAGATGACCTTAGAGAAAATTGTGTTAAGTGAAATTAGCCAGGCACGGAAAAAGGAATAGCTCATGTTCTCATGTGGGAGCTGAAAAAAGAGAACAAAATAAAACAAGCAAACAAATAAACAAAAACAAATAAATAATAATAAGTTGAAATGTTAAAACAAGAGAGAAGAACTATAGTTAGCAGAGGCAGGAAGTGGGGGATGGGAGGATTAGTGAAAAGCTGATTAACTGACACAAAATTACAGCAAGGTAGGAAAAATAAACCCTATTGGTGTACAGTTGACCCAGAAATCTATAATCAATAATGTTTTAGTGCATGTAAGGAAAGGATATCAAATGTGCACATCATGAAGAAATGATTAAATTTTGCAATGTCAAATTGTCTAATTACCCTGAATAGATTAACACACATTGTATACATGTCTTGAAATATAAGTATGTACTCCATAAATATGTACAATCAATATGTTTCAGTAAAGAAATAAAAATAAATAAATACAACTTGTATGGTTAAGGCTGTTGGGCATACAGAGTATGGAACACCTGTACTTCAGAACCAGTCTTGGATACAATTTCGTTTTAATTAAAATTGTTTATTCTAATCTATAAGAGTTTCTTTGAATTGGATCCTTGTTACTTTAGAGATCATCTGTCTTCTTTTACAGTCTTACAGCAACTGGGAACTACTAAGAGGCATTTGGTCATAATTTTTAACTGCCAAAGGCAGGGGATTGGGGTGTGTGTGTGTGTGTGTGTGTGTGAGAGAGAGAGAGAGAGAGAGAGACAGAGAGAGAGAGAGAGACAGAGAGAGAGAGAGAGAGAGAACTCTTGTTTCACAAACAGTCCTTTTTAACACATTCATGAGTTATCTCTATGCAGAATTTGGACTCCTTTCTTTCTTTCTTTTTTTTTTTTTTTGTCTCTTTTTTCGTGTCCGGCAACGGATCGCAACCCTCAGTGTCGCGCCCGTACCGGACCGGGACCGGCAACGGGATCGCAACCCTTGGTGTTGCGCCTGCACCTCGCTCAGCCAGTGAGCAGGAACTGGTCTGTATGTGGGATCTGAACCCTGGGCTCCCAAGCGGTGCACTGTAGCAGTGCGCCACCGGGCCGGCCCTCCTTTCTTTCTTAAAGGACACCAGAAGCTGTGGTATATATTGGCAGTGATATGTCTCACATACTCTAAACCTTTAACCGGATCAGGAACCCAACCCTATGGTAGAGACTTCAGGAGGAGAGATGGGTTAAGGTTTGGCCCAGCCATCTGCTTCCAAGAAATGGGAATTGTAGTACCTAACCTCACCGAGAAACGGTGCTGCAGTGGATCTGGGTTAAATATCTTGTCTTCAAGCTGAGACAGAGTTTTGTTCTCCGTTTCTAGAAATATTGGTAGATTTTTCTTTATACATATTAGTAAATACTCATATGATACCAACAGAGTGAAGTAACATTTCCTCATTAATACAGAAGTAATGAGAAAAAGGGAGAGTTGAGATTACCTGGGGGATTAAGAAAAAGCAATAGCTAGAAGGGACATCAAAGGATTTAGCAGGAAAGAACTGAGTGTGAAGTCCGAAATCTAGTGAAGTTATAGTCACTGAGTACATAGATGAGGCAGTCACAGAGACAATGGAAACAGAATTGGGAGGGATTATAAAGGATTTAGGATAATTTTTAAAGAACATGGCATTTTTGTGACTTGATATCCACTGCATTGTATAGTCCGAGGATTTGTTGATATTATTTTATATTAATTTAACAACTTTCGAGTATGTTATGCTGTAAGAGCTTACAATTGGGCAATGATAAACTGTTCATGAAGATTATCTCCACAGTTGGTAGATTGAGTCAATTGTGTTTCTGCTTGAAAATACTTTACTCCTATGTGGACAGAGTGTTTCTGCTACAAAGGTGTAGCATGTTTTGCATTCCCATCTCTAGAAGCCAAGCCATACAACGTCTTGTATACGGGTTGAAAACAAGAGGTATAACCTCTGATGAGTTTAGACTAAAGAAATACACAGCAGAAAGTGAAGAGTGCTATCCTGAAAACATTGGGATTAAGTGAAATGCTACATTCTGAATGGTGAGACTACTGTCCTTCCCTCGTTGAATCTAAGAACACTGGTAGCTAGGCCTATATCTCCCAAGTAAGAGAGTAGAGCATTTCTTTTAGTTGAAAATGACCCAGAGGTATTAGGCTTTTCAGGTCCTTTCATGAAATGGTATAGCCTGATCATTTTAAACTGCCAAAAAAAAAAAAAAAAAAGGCAAAAAACCCCACAAAAAACCAACCCTCAAAAAACAGTCAATAAGCCCAGCCCATGAATACACAGCATCCAAGCAGCATCTTAGCAACTCAACTTAAACATGAATGGACAAACAAATACCTAGAAAGATAAGGGAAAAAAAGTCATGACACAGATAGAAGGTAGACCACACATACAGAAAAAAAAAAAAAAATGATAAAAGAACTTTGAAAAAATATTTTTAAAAATACAGGGAACAGAAGATTTTTTTTTAAAGAGAAGCTTTTATAATCAATGTCTTCAGATAAATAATAAAGCTATTGCAACCTTGAAATAAGAAGAGGACAGATACTGTCAGAAAAGAAAAGAGAATATAAAAGTGCTTTTGGAACTATAGTAGGGACAAAACATTCACCTGAAAGATTAAATTACAAACCTGAGGAAATCTCCTCCCAAATGGGAAAAGATATAGAAAATAGGAAGAAAGATGATAAAATCAGGAGATCACTGTAGGAAGTAAACATAAAAAAAAATAGGAGATTTTAAAAGAACAAATAGAAAAAAAAAGATCAAATAAATTATTTTCAAAAATTTTCCAGAATTTCTTGTAAAGTTGTTTGAGTTCCTTATATATTCTGGATATTAGTCCTTTGTCGGATGTGTATTTTGCAAATATTTTCTCCCACTCTGTTGGTTGTCTTTTAGCTCTGTTAATTGTTTCTTTTGCTGTGCAGAAGCTTTTTAGTTTGATATAGTCCCATTTGTTTATTTTTCCTTTGGTTGCCCGTGCTTTTGGGGTCATATTCATGAAGTCTGTGCCCAGCCCTATTTGCTGAAGGGTTTCTCCTATATTTTCTTTAATAAGTTTTATTGTTTCAGGGTGTATATTTAAATCCTTAATCCATTTTGAGTTGATTTTAGTAAATGGTGAGAGATGTGGGTCTAGTTTCAATCTCCTGCAAATGGATAACCAGTTATCCCAGCACCCTTTGCTGAAGAGGGAGTCCCGACCCCAGGGAATAGGCTTGGTGCCTTTGTTGAAGATCAAATGGCAGTAAGTGCGTGGGTTAATTTCTGGGTGTTCTATTCTATTCCATTCATCAGTGTCTCTGTTTAAGGAAATAGTTTTCAGACTAAAAGAGACTATCAAGAAGAAAGAGCCCAGCACATCACTGGGCTCAAAAACACGATTCTAAAACTTTATGAGAAAAAACAAAAAAATAGGTTTCATTGAAAGAATAGGGAATCAAAACAGCATTAGACTTCTCAAAACTAACCCTGGAAGCTAGAAAAGAAAGTGCTTTCAACATTCCGAAGGAAATTATTCTGACAGAATTTATAAAATTCTTATAACCCAGTTGAAGTCTCAATCAAATATAACAAAGACAACATCAGATATACAAGGTCTCTGGAGATTTGCCTCCCATTTATTCTTCCTCAGAAAGTTACTGGAATCTGTGTTTACGAAAAGAAGGGTGTAAACCAAGTAGGAGGCAGATCTGGTGTCCAGGAAACCAGGATTCTTAACAGGGGAGCAGTAAGTAGAGAAAGAAAAGTACGCAGCAAAACAACACAAACAAAAGAAAACAAACAAAAACACAAGACAGTAAGTGTGATTATAGAACATTATACAACTAACCTATTATGATATTTTATAGTATTAATAATGTTAAATTTGAATATTAATATATCTAAAAAGTATTATATGGCTATTGAAAGGTTGATATGTGAGAAAATGTGAGTGTATATGCATATAGAGAAAAGTTAGAGGCAATATAAAAGAGAGAAATTCCCATTTTCCAACAAATCAATATAATATCTAATATTGCAAAATCAAAAAAAATCTGAATGTATATTTAGGCATATGCAACAAAATGCCAACAAAATAAAGTAATTGAAAGCAGTTGCCTTTAAGGTGTTGGGAGACTACTTTTTTGTTTTTGTTGTTATAAACCTTGTGGAACTATTTTTCTTTTTGTATTTATAAATCTGATAGGGGAAAATTTTGAGCAGATTTATGTATTACTAGAATGAACAGTGAGAAGAAAAAAATCACATGAATGGTGGGTACATATAGATCTAGTTAATCCTTAATATAGGCCTAGGAAATTTCCCAGAAAGCTATTAAGCAAGGAGAGCAATGTTAATCAACATCTGCAAAGTATGTGATATATGGCAGGCTCTTGGTTTAATATTTATAAACACCCTGGAAGGCGAAAAAATGATTAAAGTGTAAAGAATAATATAAAATGGTCATGAATGTCTCTATGGCTGCACAGACTGTTCATAATTATTTTACAAAACCTGACTGCTACATTTTGCTTGAACAGAAAATAACAGAAAATTCAAAAATTATTAGTAGCTAATTGTAAATCAAAATGTTTGAGATATTGTTGAGAAAAATAGGTCTCTAAATTGTTCCCATAATTTTGAAAACGTTCATATGAATAATTTGCTAATAACTCAATATTGTGGTGGCCAAGTCTTGTTCTGTATGGAACCCACATTTGCAGCCAACTTAACAAAGCACCTACACATGAACTTACAAATAATACGTATAAAAACCAGTTATGTCACTTGGAAAGAGGAAGTATCAAATTACAGTTCCTTTCCGCTATAACAAATGTCAGTGTGTAAGAAAGAGTCTGATAAATTTATTTAGTGTAAGGAAGGACATGTTTTTATGTTCTCTTCCTTAAATCTAGGTGGTCAAATCTTCCATTTTTTTACATCTAGCCCACCACCTGGTATATGGTCAAATAAATATCTTCTAAACAAATGATTAAATAAGTAAATGAATAAAATTTTGGAAGGTAATTTGAGAAGTCCAGAATCTCAATTAAAACAAGCCAGAGAGAAAAGAACTTATTCTGTTTAATGATATAACTTAAGTCACGTAAATTCTATAGCCCTCATTCTGGTGTCTTAAAAGTCTCACCATCATAAAATTTTTATATCTAAATTAAGCCTTAAGTTTCAGAGTGTAAGATTATTTCCCCTTTCCTACCCATTCATTTTTGGATATGGAAACTCTCCTTGCAAAACGGATCACAGGCATGCCTGAAGTAAGGACAAGCCGGGGCTGTGATAGGCCTGGAAAAATTCATCTTAGCCATGGGCTGAGATTTTTACAAACTTGTTGAACCTGGTGAGGAGTCAAGCTCCTAGCCAGAGTTTCAAGAAGAGCTAGAAATAGCCAGAGGTCAAAACCTTTGAGAATGACAAACCAAGGATGTTTGAAGGGTGTGACAGAATCCTCACCCAGATTAGGTAGTATCTTCAGTAGCAAGAGGGTTTGGCTTGCCTCTCTGACTGAGCGTTCTGGGGTGTTGACTGGCTTGTAGAGCTGTCTGTGAGTAGTAAATTATAAATATTTTACCTGCAACAACAGAACTCGTACCTTTTGCCTGTATGTGTTGATGTCTTTCTGTCAATCACATAATCATCACCTTTTTGTCAACCATGCAATCCTACAAGTAAGAACCTTTCAGATATATGAAGACCATTCTACCTTTCAACTTTCTTTTCTCTGGGTAGAATGCCTTTTCTTTAATGAGTTATTTTCAAGTCATCTAATCATCATTGCTTCCACATGCCTGCCACTAACACATTCAAACTTGTAGAAATTTCTTGATTTTTTTCCTCTCAACCTTTTGAACAATAGTTGTGTTTCCTTGTTTTTCTCTACAGTATGGTAGAAAATGCACTTCTCAGATCTAAGTTTTGCGATATATCCTGGGTCTTTTGAAAATTATTTAACTCTCAACTTAATTATTAAACTGTTTAGCTCTAAGCCTAGATTTTAAATGAAAATCATGGTAAATTAGAGAAATATCTACAATGCAATTGTGAGGATTATTACAACAATGTGAAATGTGTCAAGAAATATACCTGATACATAATAAGCATTCAATGAAAGTGAATTTCTCCTCTATGCAATTATTTATTAATATATAATAGTTCTTTAATGTATCAAATTCATAGAAAACATTTATTCCAATATATTTATTACAGGATTTAATATTGAATGATAAAAATAAGGCATGATAATTTGCCACAGAGGTTGAGAATGGTCTCACTAAAAATATTGAGAAGGACTCTATTGCTCTCTTTCCATTTGTGATGGTTTTGTATGTAACAACTTAGTTAAGCTGAAATATACTTTCTAGAATTCTCTTTCCTGTATATTCAGGAGTGGCTACCATAAAATTTATGCAAGGTATGGAACATGGAAGTGAAGCAGCAGCTAGTGTGCTTGGGAGGTCAGGGCTGGAACCCAAACATGGCTGCAGTTTGTACACATTATCACTGATCTCCAGACTTAGTTTGTTGATATCCAGTAGTAACTGGGTCTGCAGCTTCTTTTGTTCTTATTGGATGTGCTTCTCCAGCTTCTCTGAGTCCTAAGGCAGGCACACACACAGCTTTGATGTTAAGTGTGCCAGCTTTATATGCAGGTTGCCTACGTTGTCAGGATTAGATGCAGTGAGAGATCACTGCAGGCAGTTTCCAGTTTGTCTGTGGGTTCCTGATTATCTTTGCTGATACCAATTTGCTTTCACCATTTTATGCCCAGCTTTTTATCCCAAATATATGCCCTGCTTATATTCCATGACTTCAGGCCCCCCAGACACAGGCTTTCCATAGATGTCGTAACCAGTAGTTGAATAATTTCTATAACAAATCCCTTATTTCTTATTGGTTATAGTGGTTCTTTTTGCCTGACTGAATCCTAACTATGTCATAAGTTAAGTGGCTTACTTTTCTCCAAAATAGTCATTTTTTTATTTGCATAGATGACCTTTTCTATATGTGAGGCCCAGTAAATGATCTTGTTTAATCAGTTCACAGTTGATAACGTGTGAGCTGCAAAAGTACTGTTTGCATCCATGTACGTGGATTATCCCTCTTCTTTCCTTTAGATAGTTCAAATTCCTTGAGTCCTTAGCGTGTGTCAGGGAAAGAAAATTTCAGAGATGACCAGGTTTTGATATTATCTGTGTGTTACTGCAGAAAAAGCAAATGTCGGTAGTTATGAAGAAGATCAGCAACTAGTAAAACTTTATTTGGTCGAACTTCTCACTTAGAGATAGAAAATGGTAGTCAAAGAGATAGAAAATGGTAGTCAAGAGTCTGAGTCTAGAATCTGAGAGCCTTACCAATAGTCTATACTATACCATATTTCAGCATTATACTGTTTGAATCAGCTTGTCATTCTACATGGACTTTGTAGAATTTACATTGGGATTGCATTGAATATATCGATCCATTTGGGGAGAATTGACATCTTAATAATACTGAGTCTTTCAGTCTATAAATCTATATTTCTCCATTTGTCTTTACTTTCAACAAATTTTTGTAGTTAAGTGCAGAGGTTTTAGACAATTTGGGGAAATTTATTCTTAAATTTTTTATTCTTATCATTCGAATTACCTTTCCCAAGCCCAAAAATGAAGCCTTGGATGAAAAAACAAAACACAGATAAGAAAAGAGTAACTTCCTATTGACAAAAATTTCAAGTTGGGTAGCCCCTTTGCCAAGCCCATTATGGTAATATAAATGTATTAACCAAAATGTATATAAGTGTATGTTCATTGGTCCCTGAATAGGTACACTAAAGTATATCATTAGATGGTACTCCAAATTTAGACTGACTTCAATTATTTCTTAGGAAGTCACTGGATTTTGGTGATGGATTAAGGAATTAAAATTATCCATTTCTAATGCGGCAATGAGAATATTGGCTTCATAGCCATTCAACTAAGATTGCCAAAGTTGCCAATCCCCTGAATGGCCTAAATGGAATTCTCAGATCAAGGCTTGAGAAAGTCTCAAAAGTAATAAGAATATAGAGTGTTTCATCCTTTCAAAATTTGGGGGGATTTATGAGGGATGATTTGGGATTTAATACAAGATTCTGTTGAGGTGATTGCATACAAAATGAGAATTTTGAGGATCTAGGGGAAATTCCAATATTATGACAACTCTTAAAACTATCTGCAGGGTGGCAGTAAGAGTTATTTGGGACTCTCAAAGGATAGTAGATTACATTGTTGGTTTTGATACTTCCTTGCATAAGTATTTTGCTACGGCCCCATCAAGGGTTGTGTATACTTCTCTGAAATGACTTTGGGCTTAGCTATAAGACATGCTTTTTCAATGGTGTGTGGGGCAAGAGGTGACAAAGTGCCAGTTCCAAGACCAGGCATTAAGAGCCTCAAGTGTTTCTATTCATTCTCTTTGCACTTCTGCCACCATCATAAGAAAAACTTCCCCTGGGTAACTAGTGTCCCTTCAGCCAGGACCCTGGAATGATCACACGTGGAGTAGACCTGAATGATGAACCAGGCCCAGCTGGATCTGCAGGTTAACACAAAGCCACTCAGCCAAGCCTAGCCTAGATCATCAACCTCAGGTCTCTGAGAATAATTATTTTGCTTAAGCTTTGGGGTTTGTTCAGCAGCCACATTTGAGGCAATAAGTAATGGATACAAAAATTGGTACAGAAAGTGTAACAAAAACATAAAATACATGCTACTGGATTTGGGAATGAGTAGTGGGGTGAAGGTTGGGATAATGATAAAGGAACTGATATATCTGGAAAGATAAGGACTCATATTATGTGGAGGCAAAACATTTAGCAAAACTCACACCTGCTATAACTTGGAAGATAAAAATTGTATGTTACAAACTTGTAGACTTGTGTAAGATAGCTTCTAAACAAAATATGAAAAGTATGAGCTGGTCTCTCTTAGCTGCATATAATATATTTCAAAAAGAAAGAGATGAGATCTGAAGAAAATTTACAAGTTTATAACCAGAGTGTTATAAATCCAGAAATTGGTGGCTTTGAAAATTAAACTACTCATCTTCAGCTTCTCCAGCCAGTAAAAGATTCTCAGATTAAGATATAAGATATGAACAAAGATTAAATCAATATTAGTATACAGCCTTGGGGCATAGAACAAATCAGGATTTAGCCCTCAGACCATTTGTTAAGAATTAAGCCCTTATATCATTTAAGAATTAATTCTGAAAGAATTAAGATGGTACCTGGTAGATCCCTTCTAACTAAAAAGGGCTTTTAAAAAGGGCTTTCCAGATAAAATAGCCTGTTTTAAGTTTTTATTTATAATATATAAAACTCTAACATTGATAACAGTTTTATACAAGTCACACAAGTTTAATTTTCAATGTATTCATTTTGAATTATACAAAACAATTAGGTTATATATTTTAGAAGATTAATATCTTATTTTTGATAGAATACTTTGGATTTTGACTCTCAAGAGCAATTTTTTAATCACAAAAATAAAGTACTTTTATGGGAAAATGGTCATATTAAGAAAGTTTACTGGTATGGTCCACAGAAGCCTAATTATATCCAAGATTAAGTGTGCAGAAGGAAGCATGTATCAGCAAAAATTATGAGTATGACTTTTGGCCTATGAAGTATACAAAAAATATATAAAAGACTCCCAATATTTTTGAAAAATTTGATTGGCAAAAGTACTGAAAGCTCAGACTAAGAGGGACTGGATATGCTGGAAATATAAGACCTCCTAACTGCCTACAAACAAGAAGCCGCCTGTGGAAGTTGCTCAAGTTCTATACAGGGCATTTTAGACAATGTCCTTTTCCAAAATGGCCAAAGAGGATAATTGAAAGAAAGGACACCTACAAGGGTGGAGCCATCAGCCAGGAGAATAATGGACCGGGGAACTACCTGGAAGCAAAGCTGGGATTCTATCAAGTACAATCTCCTAACCCTGGAAGAGGGGGATTTGCAGCATTTTTCAAGTGGGATTACAAAATTACTATAGATCAATACATCTCATTCTTCTCTCTTTGGTCTCAAACGGGAGTGCTTATTGCAATTATTTTTTCTTTGCTCCAGCAGTGTGTGCTGTGTTTGCATGAAATCACTTGCTGTTTTAGTTTATAGGTTTCCAGATCAAAAAGAGCCTCATCTTGACTGATAATGGTTACAGGATCCTGGGCTTTGAGGTTAATATCATGTAGCATGGGACTTTTAAAAGTTCTGGGATGAAGGTGAGTAGTTTGTTTTGTTTGGGTTTGGTATGGTTTTGCATGGGGGAGGGCTTGTTAATGAGCAATTGTGGCCAAGAGAGTAAGATTGTAGTAGATTAAAATTTTGTCCCCAGTTTTTATTCCTTTATGTATCCACCTGCTTGCCATGAACTTATCTGATGCATAATGTTCTTTCCTAAGCCTTAATTTTGACTTTAGCCATGCATCTTATGTTGTAAAATGCATGTGGACAGAAGTGATAGTGTGCCTGTTTTGAGACTAGACCTTAAGTGACATTATTATTTTTCTATTTGCCCTTTTTGTGTCTCTGCCACTGCCATGGGAAGACAATCATTGCTGCCCCTTCAGCTGGAATGGACTGAGTGAGCTAAGCTCAATCAGACCCATAGCTTGAAGCACAGCCACCTATCTATGTCCAGTCTAGATTGGCGGTCCCCCAGGTGACCTGTAGATCTGTGAAAACAGACTATTGTTGTTTGAAGCCACTGAGTTTCGGAGTGGTTTGGTAAACAGCCCTACTGTGGCAATATGTAACGGACACAGAACATATCAGTACTCACAAAGGAGAAGGAACAAAGGGTAGCACCAGCAGGAAAGAGGATTATCTGCTAGTGCAGCCACCCACTTACTTGCCCGATGAGATGGCCCATTTTAGTTCTGAACTTCTGTCCTCGTGCCTCCTAACCGCACGAAACTCTTTTCATATTTATATGACCACAGTCAGCAGAGTCATGTGCTACAGAGGTGTAGGATAAAGTAGAAAAACGAAGTCTCCTGGGTAAGAAGACATTTTTAACGAATGGCAGTGGCAGATTTTTTTTTTAAATTTGAATAATATTTTAAAATGAGGCACTGAACAGGTAGAATTTATTTATTTTTGGCCACATTAAGCAGTACATCTTCTGTTTGGCCATCCAGCTCCACTCACTACCCTTTTCCATCTTGCTCTCTTCCCCAGGGAGGCTGACCCGTGTGGACTAATCAGTGGGGTCCCCAACTTTCTGGCTTCTGATGGTGTTCTGCTAAGAAGGAGCCCTGACAAGAGATCAGAAATGGGTAGGAGACCGAGTTCAGTATATTTATATCCTGGATCTCCTGGATTCTTCGCTTCAGGGTCGCCTTAGGCTTACTATTTCCCCAGGTGAAACACTGCTTCTCTTTAGGTAATGCTCCCTAAAGGACCTCTTACTGCTTGGTTAGGGTAATGGCCACCTCTCCTCAAGTCTCTGAGGTACCAACATCTCCACTCAGTCTCAGAGGACCACCCTTCCACTTGTAATTTTCCTATATCCTATCCTTTATGGTCATCCCAATTTAGTGTGCTGGAACATTGGTGAAGACACAAATAAATAATCAAATCCACAGAATATAAATTATGGCTAGTCAATCTCATCTGAAATAACAAGAAAACAATAATGTATAAAGAAAATACATTTCTTAAAAACTGTGACTACTCAGCATTTATACACATATTGTCATGCATAGCTATTAATTAGATACACTTGCTGTCTCAACTTTTAATTTATTATAGATAAACTAATATTGATAACAGTTTTATAAGAATCAGGCACATTTAATTTTTGATACTCATTTTGAATTATACAAAATAAATCAAGTTGTATATTTCAAAGAGCTAGTATTTTTATTTATGATAGCATGCTTTGATTTTTTGGCCTTCAGAGGCAATTTTTCTTTTTATCACAGAACTAAAGTGTTTCTTACATAGAAAGTTAATCATATTATCTTGGAAATACATGTAAGTTTGGAAAACATTGGCTACATTAAAACATTATCAGAATTCATCCATCTGTTTGGGACTGGACAATTGAGTTATTTGTAATTAAAAATTCAAGTGAGATTCCTTAGATAGTCCCATTCACAGCCAATACTGGAAAAGTATAAATGTATATTATCACCAGAAACCCGTGCCTTAAATTGAAGCTATGGCAATCTGGCCATGTTAGAGCATGAAGATGGACATGCACAACTGAAATGGATCCACCTAACTTTTTAAGGGAAAAAGTTGAAATCCCCTTAGGGTATTCTTACAAAATGTAAATTCACTGAAGTAGAAACTTCAGCATAAAAATTCATATTTTACCTGATGACACTTTAACACTATCCTTTCCTAAAGAAAGGATAATGCAGAATAAAACCAAACCAACAACTTTAGAAAAGAGGAAATATTTACAGAGAATATAGTGTCATTTTAAGATAAACTGATGACTGTTGCCCTTCAGAATTAGAGAAATTATTATTTTTTAATTGAAACATAGTTGATTGTACATATCTGTGGCATACAGAATTGAATATAAATACCTGTGTGCAATATGTGATTCTCAAATCAGGATAATTAGTATATTCAACATTATACAATGTAATCATTTTTTTGTGGCCCTTTACCAATTCCTCTCTTAACCTCCCCCCTGCCCCACCCTCTGGTAACCTCAGAGAATCAGAGAAATTCTTTATGCTTCCCTTTGAGAAAAAAAAAGCCAAAAATATTTATGCTGAATAAGCTACAGTCTCTCACACACATACACAGGCATGCGAACATGGTAGTTATGTTTTCCGAAGACATTAATCATTCCGTTCTTCAGAGGCCTGGGCTATAGTTCTAGGTCTGTAGCTGAGCATGACAGGTTTAGGGGCAAGTAAGGCACTAGTTTCAGTAAGCTGAGACAGAATGGTATAGTGGTAGCAAAAATCTGAAAAGCATAGGATGGGAGAGAATGAGCTAGTTTATTTCCCTTTCCCCCAGTCACTATACAGCATCTGATTTAGTGAGGTCACTATTCCAACCAGACCTCATGGGCAAAATAAGACCCCCCATATCTCAGGACTGTATCAGAACCTCATCCTGGAAAAGAGATTTGGATCCAGATTGTTGAAGGCAGGATCCATGTTGTAATAAAAGTGTCCCAAGCTACTAAAGTATGCATTGTAATTGACAAAAGAATGTTTTAAAAAGCATGTAGAAGGCTTCTCATTCACAAAGAAAATGTACCAGTTTAGCTTAGACATGAGGGTAAAATTCAGAGTAATTTAGTTTTCCAAGGACACAGGCTCCAAAGCACATAGTCATCTCATACTCTTTTTCTTTGGTGCCATCTGAATTCAATTGTTCATCAAGAACTAAGAGTTATAGCAGCCTAAATGTGTCATCAAACTGCCCCTTCCTTTCCATTTCTATAACTACTATTCAGCCTTTTGGCCACCAACCTTGGTACTGGGTAATAAGCTTCTAAATTAATCCTATAATCCTGCTATTTCTTCTCTCCACTCCCTACATTATGACTAGATTAATTGTTAGTGAACCCCAGCTTTTGATTTGTCACTATCTTGCTCTAAGTCTTTAAGAGTGCTAGAAAGTAAAACCCAAACTCTCACTAGGTATTCAAACCCAGTACAACTTTAAACTCTAATGGAACCATAAATAAAAACAATCTTATTACAACCACTAAAATTTAGGTCTACTTAACAGTTTACAAATTGTGTTTATGCATGTAATCTCATTATATCCTCTAAACAACCTTGTAGAAAGGTGATATTTACTATGAATATCATTGTTACCATGTTTAGGGACCATAGCATAAATTGTTTCTGTCTTTTTCTGCATTGTGCTATGGTGAGGGGAGGAAGTATGAAAGAAATGTGGCAAAGAAAAATAGGGCAGACAGACTTTGCAAAGTAGCCTGAGGTCCAGGGCAGAGCTGGTCTATGTGGGCAAAGGAGCCAAATTTTTGGCATCTCAGAAGAGCAACAGAAGCAATTGCTTGAATTTCTCAGGACAAGTTGGCATTTTTGGAGGACAAAGTGCCTTTGCTACCAGGTTTATGTAATTTACCAGAAAGAAATTGTCACTATAAATTTTTAATGTTCATGGCTTGGTGATCTGGTGCATGGGCAGAGATAAGAATTACATGACAAGTAGAAGTTAGGGAGAGGAAATACAAAGTGATTTACAGTCTAAGAAACTTTTCCACTCTTCTGAACTTCCTTCTCACCAGCCTTGTCTCTTGTTACTTCCTGACGAAAAGACCCCTGACCATTCAGATACAGACCTACAGCTGTCCCCTCCAAATGCCTTGCTCCTTCAAGTCTCCTTGCCATTGTCATTATGTTACCTGACAGATTATGGCTAGTCTTAGATGATAGTCTTATTCAGGATACCGAGAGAAGGAGTTTAAGAATCTCATAAATAGGAATAAGAAA
Organism: Galeopterus variegatus; assembly: GCF_000696425.1. Lineage (NCBI taxonomy): Eukaryota > Metazoa > Chordata > Mammalia > Dermoptera > Cynocephalidae > Galeopterus > Galeopterus variegatus. The sequence goes on from NW_007728222.1 coordinate 125,448, forward strand.
TGGCAAAAATGAAAAATGGTTAAGAGCTCTAAGGAAAAGCTTGTCTTTTGTTTTTATTATATTGTGTTTGCCTTTTCCTCTATGTCTGTTTCATAGCCTCTTGAAGCTACCCACTGATAATTCCCAAACCATAGTGCATAATCCAAATCTAAACAATTGGCTTAATTATCAGTATTAATCATTGGCAGAGCATTCTCCATGAAGTGCTGACTAGATTGCAGATGGCCCACATTTGAGTCAAGTGGCCACCCTTACTCCAGTAAGTGAGCCAAACCAAGAGTTTTGGGTGAAACAATTACAGCTAGAAGGGGAAGATAAACATGGCAGCCATCATGGGCAACATGTCCAGCAATGGTCCCTCCTGTAATACTGCCACTGTCCTTTCTACTGACCTGGATTCCACGAATCCTTCAAAGAACAGCTCTTATCTTTATTTTCTTCCTGAAACTTTCCCAACTAGTTCAGGATACTGCATGGCACCTTGATGAGAGTATAACATTTGACATTACACAGCTCTCACAATTATCACAAAATTCATGCATTAGGTTCTTCTCAAACTTAACTAAGCACAAGAATCACATATTTTCAAGGATCACAAATTAAAGTGCTATTTCTATTTTTCTTTGTGTTCTTTGTTCACAGATAACTTATATGCTGACTATTGTCACACATTTAAAGAGAGTTATAAATGTTTATGTCTCCTACATATCTACGTTAGCTGCAAGTTTCAAAGATCATCTCCTCACCTTCCCCTTGTCTATGGTTATGGTACACAGCTACTTTGTTAAACAGCTTTCCTGAACACATGCTTTCTATAAATTATAAAAAAGTGGCTTTGGGGTATGACCAAGAAAGAAAGCCATGTATAAAGTGGTTTGGATCAGCTATTGTATAAACATAATGAGTGAAACATAAAAATATACCCACAACCCTAACATTTCATTCATTGCTTTATAACTATACACTTATCTATCCTCCCTGCTAACATGTGACTTATTTGATCATAAGCATTTTACATTTTCCATAAGCCAGGAAGACTGTGGATGTCACAGCATAAAGAGCACAATTTTTAAAGTCCAACAGCTATGGATTTCAGTGGGATCTCCTTCACACCAGCTATGTGAACTTGGGAAAATTCCTCAAAATTTCTGAGTCAGCTTTCAAAATGTGGGAATAAGATGAAACTTGTGGATAGTATCACTTACAATGAAGTATTATAGTAAAGACAACATTTGATAATGTATATAAAAGTACTTGGCAGAAAGTAGATATTCAATTAATAGTAGTTAGTATTCTTACTTGTATTCTTGGCATCTTCCTTGGTGAGTAATATAGTGTAGGCACTTGAAAATTCTCCTTGAAATAACAACTGTATAAATTTAGGAGCTTGGTAGTGCTTTATTCTCAACAATGACTAATTTCAGACCACAAGTCAGTGTGTTTAGTAGCATCAAACCACTAAGTCATGGCTCTCCTCACCTTTTCCTAGAAAATTATGACAACTGCAGGTAACTTCGTAGTTCATTAAGTACCTAACTACTCTTTGGGTTAACTCAGCTAATGGACCCAACCATATGAGATAAGAAATTCTAACTATACTTGTCCTAGTCTCTTTTGTGCTGCTATAACAGAATACCACTGATTGGGTAATTTATAATGAACAAAAATTTATTTGGGTCATGGTTCTAGAGGTTGGGAAGTCTAAGACTGAGGGGCTGCATGTGGTGAGGACCTTCTTTCTGGGTCATAACATGGCAGAAAACAACACATGGTGAGAGAGGTCAACAGCCAGAGACAAGAGAGGGCTGAACTCACTTATATAACAAATCCATCCTTGCAATAACAAACCCATTCCTGTGACAACAACATTAATCCATTCACCTTAAAGGCCCCACTTTTTTTTTTTTCCTTTTTGTCTTTTTTCGTGTCTGGCAATGGATCGCAACCCTCAGTGTCATGCCCGTACCGGACCGGGACCAGCAACGGGATCGCAACCCTCAGTGTCGCGCCCACACCTCGCTCAGCCAGTGAGCGGGAACCGGTCTGTATGTGGGATCCGAACCCTCGGTGGGAGTGCCACCGTGCTCCCAAGCGGCGCACTGTAGCAGTGCACCACCGCCGGCCCTAAAGGCCCCACTTCTAAACACTATTGCAAAGGGAGATTAAGTTTCCAACACATGAACTTCAGGTGACACATTTAAACCATAGCAATCCTCTTTGTCTCTCCCTAAGATATTTTACCTATTCTGTTTTGTTTGTCTCCATGGAAGGAAATAAAAGTTATTTGATTACAATATGACAAACTTCATCTAAAAACAATTTCTGAGGGAATTTCAAAGTGCTGAAATAAGCATAATTATTGGTTGTGATTCTTTGCACAAGTTTCTTAAAATACTCCAGTTCTCAGATTTCACATTGGTCTAATAGGAAAAATAATACTCACTAAACTGTGTTGTAATGAAATTTATGTGTCTGCCGAGTCCTTTTCCTGCCCCTTTCCTCTTGTTCAGTGTATCTCAGTATTGAAGACATCTTGATTACCCTAATTATTTCTGTTCCAATAGTCAAAATATTTATCAGTTTGGATTTCCTCTATGTGAGGTGCCCATTCTTGTAGACAGGCGGTATGGATGTGGCAAAGTGAGCTAACCGTACATTAACATTCACACACTTTTCCTATACTATCATAATGGGACGGCAAAACAGCTGCCCAGTATTCACGTAGGTGTGGTTATGTGGCTATAGTTCTTTCCAAAGGAATATATGCCAAGGTTGTTTGAAGTGCGGGAATGCCTTCTCCAGTGTTTCCTCCCCATGTGTCAGTTGGATGCAGAGGACTTCAAGAGCCCAGGAGATGGCAGCGCCATAATCCTGGATCACTGTGTAAGGAAAAGCCTCTGGTCAGGAAGAAGCAACTTATTATTACATAAATGAGAAAGAAGTGTTGATTACATTAGCCCACAAAAATTTGCTGGTTTATTAGTCAGAGCACCGAGCATTACCCTAACTAATACAGTAGCAGAGAAAATAGTTTTTGTTTAAAATGGCTACTAAGGCTTCTGCACATAAGAGAGAGGATTGTATATTGAGAAAGGAGTACAAACCGTTCTGTGAGTGTTGAGTAGTAAGTAGAAGTTACACATTTTTTGCCTTCAAATTACATGGGGGTGGGAACACAGTAAGAGGGGCTGTAAAAGTGTTTAATCTGGACTGCAGTCTTTTAAAATATTGAGTTAACTGCCAAAGTTATTTAAATTGCATAAAAATCTGAACATTCAGCATCTCTTCAAATTTTGGAGGATTTGACTACACCATGCTCATGTTCCTACAATGCACCAATTGACCACTCATGAGTACCAGGTGACCTCAGTTCCTATCACTTCCCACCATTTCCTGGAATTCTGTCAGTTATACTTATGTCTATACTTATGGATTCTAATCAGGAAGAGTGTAAATGGGAATACAGAAACCCAAACTGTAACTTAGGGAACTAGTTACACAGGTGATGGAGGAAATGAGAGAATCAGAACCGTGAAATAACCAGAAATTGAAGCAGTGAGAAGATACTACTAACATTTGTCTGCAGAGAAAAAAGAGGAAATAAGAGATAGTTGTTGTCAGGTCCCAGGGCCATGAAGGATACTGGAACCCATAAGAGATGCAGGTGTTGCTGGAGAAGCGGTCAGACAGAGAAAGAGGAGGGGTAGGAAGACTGAGAATAACTTGGCTTCCTTATTCACCCTGCCCAGTCTTCTACTAGTCTTCTGCCAGTTCCTGCCATTGGCCTCACTCTTCAGGAAACAGCTGACTCAGGAACTTGGGGAATGCCTCCCTCATGGGTGAATCCTTCTATGATACGGGCTAGAGCAAGGGAAGATAGAGACAGATATCTGAAGGCAAACAAGCCTTGAACCTGGATATTTGTCTGCTTTTATATTGTCTACCTGATCCCTGTCAAAATTTCAGTTTGTAATATCTGTTTTAGGACAAAAAGGCATACCTTTCATTTTCTTTTCAGAGGAGTAGCAACTATCCCACTTTTTCTTTTTTATATCAATGCACTAGGATTGATAAAACCACTTTATCTGGGTTTCTTACTCTAAGCTGTGTTTTCATATGGCATGCAAATACTTTCTTTAACCTTAGGAGTTATGTCAGAATAAAATCAATAATACATATAATAATAACAGCCACTATTCAATGAAAACACATTACGTGTCAGGTCCTGCATTGTGTGGCTAATTGTAAGTAAGATATTGCAAAGTCAGTGTTATTTTTAATTTATTTAAGAGAAACATAAATCCCAAGTAGGTTAAGGAAATTTCCAAGACCACGTAGCTAACGAGTAAATGGTAGAATAGAATTCCAACCCAGGTCAGCAAGACTACTGCAGACACTGTTTGATTATTTCCAGTATTCATTCTGCCTCTCAGAATTATCTTGATTTTTTCTTCCTGTGTCATTCTGAATATTCCGGTTGTTCTGAATGCTCAGTAACCACCTGCCTTATTGTTTAGATGTCAGAGTGATATTATTATATAACATGACTCTTTGGCTATATGTACAATAGTAAATAAGTGGTTTGGCTAAGAAGCTTCCCTAATAAAGGCCAAACACACTTGTATAAAAGAAAAGTTTGGCTGGACCATTTTAAAAGATATTTGGATTCCTGTTTAGAATCTATGGATAGATTCCTTTCAACATGTGTATTCTTACCACACAGATATATAGAAAAATAGAGACTGAATGATGTAAAAAGGGTACAAGAGAACATGTATTTTTGGAGGACATAGAGAATATTTATGGATGAAAAAGATTCCAAACTGGGCTTGTGATATAAATAAAATAATAATAATAATAATCACAGTTTTAGTTATTTCAGAAAGCAAATAGGTTATACATTTACTTTTCTCCTCTCCTTATTCATTTTAAAATCACTATCCCTCATTGATACCCCAATGGGTACTAGAGGATCTGGCTTTTTAAAGACCAGCAATACAGTTTAATTTAAGCCTTTAACAAAGGCTTAATTTTTGATCTTCTCTTTTTTGTTTTTTCTTCTGTATTTCACACTTATGATCACTCTTTTGAAACTCTGCCCTCTTTTGAAGTGTCTTTTGAAACTCCCGCTCTTTGTGAAACTCTGCTCTCTCACTTTTTTTGGACACTTCTGGCTTTTGGGTGTCCTCCATCTTGAACATGCTTGTCAAAAATCCCCCAGAGTATCCTCTCATTCTGTTGAAAGGCAGTGCGGTGCAGTGGTTAAGAGTGCAGGATCTGGAGCCAGATAGCCTAACACTTCCATTTTTGAGCTCTGTGACCATGGGCTGGTGACAAAACCTCCCCTCAACAGACTTTTGTGATAGAGAATATGTCTAATCTCAATAAGGATCTAGATAATTCTGAACCTATGTAAAAAATTTCATATTTGTTTAACTTAAGTTTACAAAGTTTATGCTCCACTATTAAGTAGGATGCTTCTGGTTTTGTGTAGTAGAAATCCTCTTGGGACCAACTTAAGGGAAGGGGCATTTGTGTGTTTGTAGATGAGTAAGCCCAGAGATACAGTGTCCTTCCGGGTAGGTCCCAGGTTGTGCTGCCTCAGGGAGGTCACAGGAAGATTCTTACCGCTGGCTCCACTGTCTACACTCAGGCTTTATTCTTAGGCATTTCCCCTCATAGTGGCAAGTTTGTTGCCCGTGCCAATCTGGGCTTTGTGCCTAATCATGTGGCTTGTCTGAGGGGTGTCATGGGTGGTGAGAAAAGATCAGGGAAGAGAGAGAAAAGATACAGAATTCTTAAGCTGAAGCTCCTTTCCCAGAATCCCCAGCAAACCTCTCCTGCGCTCTCACTGGCCCACTTGGCTTAGTGCTCCACATCCCTAATAAGGGATGACATTAGCATGGTTAATTAACGTAATCTGTTTAGGAAGGGCAATGGGACACAGAAAAATAACTATACAGTGCTAGACTCCTTCATTTGTAATAGTACAAACTTCTCAGGAAACTAGAGGCTTTGGTTAAATAAAATATATTTTGTTGTGGGAATTACTTCATAATCATGTTATTGAAGTTGTGTGGTGGGAACTTCTCGGCAGCTATGTAGGAGGCATTTCCATTTAAATTATCATCTTGTTGTGACCTACAATTAGGTGATTTTACTTCTGTATTGTAGGGGAGATAGAAAAAAGTATTTATCAATTGCCTTTTACAGCTGACCAGTAAAAATGGAGGCCAACTTAAAAAAACAAAACAAAACAAAAAGAACTGTAAATAATTAATACACATTCCCCTTTTCCCAATTACATCGACTAGAAAAAGTATTTCACAGAATCATTCAAATTAGAAGGTATGTAAAATTAGAATAAAGAAAACCAACTGCATTCTACTAAGGTATGTTCATATTCATATAACAAAAAAATACAAGTATACCTTAGTTGACTAGGAATTCACATTTGCAAATGAAATATAAATGGAATTCCTCAGACTGACTTTAAGAAGACCAGTAATATTGGAAAGCCCCAGAAAAACTTTGTAGACCTTTAAAAATCTCCAAGATTATTGTGTCATGTCTCAAACAATCTTGGATTTATAAATTAATTTTAGGGCCGGCCCGTGGCTCACTCGGTAGAGTGCGGTGCTGATAACACCAAGGCCCCAGGTTCGGATCCTATATAGGGATGGCCGGTTTGCTCACTGGCTGAGCGTGGTGCTGACAACACCAAGCCAAGGGTTGAGATCCCCTTACCGGTCATCTTTTAAAAAATAAAAATAAAATAAAATAAATAATAAATTAATTTTACAGGTCAACGAGGTTGTCCACAATTTTCACAGAATTATCATTAATGAATATGAGAAATGCAGCAGGCAGAACATATTTGATTTTTAGTAATCCGAGACTCTGAAAAGTTAAAGTTAAGTTGCATTGAACATTCTCATGCCATCAAAAAAAAAAAAAAAAAAAAAAAATGATGGAAGAACTACACGTTAGGAGTTATGATGAAAATGCTATTTTATTTTGAAGAAATATCCAACCAAGTCATTAAGGGATTCATGCTAGGTATAGTCATGTTTAATATCTACATTAATCACCTGGAAATGGGAGTAAACAATATGTTAATGAAATTTGCAAATGATACTAAACTGAAGTGTGCTGTTAGCATGCATAATGACAAGTTGGATAAATGATTTCAAAGGAATATATATAAGCAAAAAGGACCTTTTACTTAAAAATTCAGGCTAGTACATGGGTAATAATAATTTTTAAAAATTAATTCAATGGAAAAAGGAAGGCATAATGGACAGAAAGAATTTAACGTCTATTTACAAGCAGATTTGACTTTAGCAATAATGTAATGGAATGGAATAAAAAAACTAATACAGTGTTTGAGCACTAGATATGGTAAGTTTTCACTTTACAATGAGAGGAAAACTCTGTTTATATTATCCTGATGAGACCAATATTAGAATATTGAAAACAATTTGGTATTTTCTAATGTACCCAAATTTAGGAAAATATAATTAAATATATGAAATAAAATGGGAAAAGAATTGATTAAGGAGTTAGCCTGATGAACATCTAAAAAAAGATTAAAATAATTAACTTGTAGTCTGCAAACTCAAGCAAAGGAAGCACAAGGGACAGTATTAATAATTTCTTCACTAAGGAATAGTAAAGCAAAACTCCTTTCAAACCACAAGGCATTCTTTGGAATAATTCAGATTATGATTATTTGGTAATTTTCATTAGAAAAACAATGACAATGGTATTTCTGATAAAAAAGTAAATGGTCAAATACAATTATTTACTATACAATCATTTAGCATATTCCAGGGGCCATGTGAGAAAAGGAAATGACGAACTAAGAATCAGCTACAATGGCAATAACTGTTCAACAGTCAAATAATTGTCCAAAAGGAAAGCAGGTGGAGCTTTCCTCACTGGTTTCTAGGCAAGGCTACAAAACCATTGCACTTGGAGGTGTCCTCCTGACAAAAGCCAAAGGAAATGACAGCATTTTGTTTTTTCATTCCTTCATTCTTCAAAAACTTGTAGCTTATTTTACTTTGTAACTGTTTCAAGAAGTTCTATCTTATTGGTGAAGTTTTGGGTGTGCTTTTGTTTTGTTTTGTTTTAATCCTGGGAAATAGACACATCAATGATTTCAAACAAATCTGTGCAATAGTTTTACAAGCAAGAATCTTGTCCTATATATAGGTTACTCATTACCCTTCACAAGAAAAATTAATGTTAACAATTATTAAAAAAAAAAAAAACAAGTTCCTATCCAAATTTGTGGCAATGGGGTTTTGACATTTTATGCCTGTGTCAAAAGTAGGGTGATCCGTGAAGGTGATAGTTTCAATAGTCATTAGGGAAATATTTCTGCCACATTTTTCATCATCATCCACCTGTAAAGCCTAGCTATTAAGTTGTAGACAGAATGAAAGACATTAACTTTAGGGTAAAATGGAACCAAACTTGGCCAGTTGTATAATGCTGTGTACCTGTGTTATAAAGCAGTATTATTGTATTTTAAAATATTTAGAAGGAAGAAAAGGCAACGCTTCATTAGAAAAACTAGTATAGAAAGATCCAGGAAACTGCTGAGTTTGTTACCATCTAATCTCTAGTATTTTATGCCTTCAGGGCTAAATTCAATGACTTGCAAGGCTGTCATGATTTGTCTCCTCCAAATCTTTATGATGCCATTTCCAGTCACTCTCTCCCAACACACACACACACACACACACACACACACACACACACACACACACCATGATTTATCCACAGCAAAAAACATTTCCCCAGCATTTTATGCACATGTCGTTCCCTCTATTCAGAATGCTTTTCTTTACTTTATCTGTCTAGAAAACTTCTGATGGTCTTCCAAGATGCAGTTCAAATGCTACCTCCTATGCCAAGCCTCACAAGTCCTTTCCTTATCACCTTCCTTGCCCATTCAGACAGATCAGTCACTATTTGTGACAGATCAGTCACTATCATGTCCCCACAAGACTTACATCATCACACTGATAACAACCACAACTTCAATTGCAGGCATCCTTTATTAGGTACCTAATTTGTGCCAGGCACTATAGCAGGTATTTTCTATACAGTCTTTATTATGTTTACAGTAACACCTGAAAGTAGTTATTATTCTCTCCATGCATAACTTGAGGAAGAAAAGGCAGAATAATTGAGAAATATCCAAAGTCATATGACAGTTGAGAGAACCACACTTACTCCACTCACTCCAAATCCTCACTCTCTTCATGTGATCATCTTGTCTCTTCTGTATGTTTAAATTCTTGTCCTTATAATTGTATTTATAATGTTTTGCTTATGAGAAGGCAGTATGTCATTATTTTTAAAAACCAAGTTCCAGAGCCATATTGTTTAGTTTCAAATCCTGGTTTCTGACTCTTAATTAGTTTATTGAATTTGAGTAATTTATTTAGCTTCTCTATGCATCAGTTTCTTCATCTGTAAAGTGAGAATAAAAGTCCTACCTCACAGGCTGGTTTTGAGTATTAAATGAGTTGATGCATATAACAAGTTTAATAGCACCTGCCTTGTTATAATTGCTCCTTATATGTTAGCTGTGATTATTGTTTCATGTACCTCTCTCTGATCTAGACTGTGAACTCCCCAAAAGTAGAAATATTTCTTATTTTTGAATAAGATCTCAAAAGTACAAGCAACAAAAGCAAAAATAGACAAATGGAATTGCATCAAACTAAAAAGCTTCTGCAAAGCAAAGGAAACAATCAGTAGAGTGAAGAGATACCCTACAGAATGGGAGAAAATATTTGCAAGCTATGCATCTGACAAGGGGTTAATATCAAGGATATATAAGGAACTTAAAGAACTCAATAACAACAACAACAAAAAGTCTTAATAAAAAACGGGCAAAAGATCTGAATCGACATTTTTCCAAAGATAAAAATATAATTTTTAAAAAGTTAAATAAAGTAAATAAAACAAATAAACAAAAGATGATACACAAAAGGCCACAAATAGGCTCACACCACTAATCATAGGGGAAATCACAAAAAGGCTCAACACCACTAATCATAGGGGAAATACAAATTAAAACCACATTGATTTATCATTTCACGACTGGTTAGAACAACTTATCAAAAAGACAAAAAAATAACAAATACTGGCGAGGATGTGGAGAAAGGGGATCACATACACTGTTGGTGGGAATGTAAATTAGTACAGTCGTTATGGGAAACACTTTGGAAGTTCCTCAAAAAATTAAAAATGCAAATCCTATATAGTCCAGCAATTCCACTATATCCAAAGAAAATGAAATCAGTATGTCAAAGAAATATCTGCAACCCCATGTTTATTGCAGCACTATTCACAATAGCCAGGATATGGAATCAATCTGTATCCATTGACAGCAGATAAAGAAAAGGTGGTATGTTTACACAATAAGATACTGTTCAGCCATAAAAAGAATAAAGTCCTGTCATTTACAGCAACATGGATGGAACTGGAGGTCATTAGGTTAAGTGAAGTGAGCCAGGTACTGAAAGACAAATACTGCATGATCTCACTCATTTGTGGAATCTAAAAAGTTGGTTTCTTAGATGTAAAGAGTATGGTTGTGGTTGCCAGAGACTGGGAGAAGTAAGAGCAAGGGGAGGATTGGAAGAGGTTGGTCAGTGGGTACAAAGTTACAGTTAAATTGGAAGAGTAAGTTCTAGTGTCCCAATTCACAGTGAGTTGACTATGGTTAATGTTAATCATAGTGGATTGAATTAGGTCCCTGCAAAACTCACTGAACCTTGAATTTTGTCCCCCAAATTTTATGTATTAGAAACTTGGCCCCCACTGTAACTGTTAAGAGGGTGGGTAATCCTATTATGGTAATTGAAAGGTGGAGCTTTGAAGAGGTGATTAGATTGTAAGACCTGCCATAGTGAATGGATTAATAGTGGTGGTCAGGGGCGTGGTTCTGAGGGCTTTAAAAGAAGAGAGTCTCTCTCTGTGTCTCTGCTCTGCCATTTCACAATGTGATACCCTGCCATCACTGAAGTCACCACCAAAGAAAGCCTTCACCAGATGTGTTCTCTGGACTTTGGACTTCCTAGCCTCTGAAACTGTAAGCAATAAATTTTGTTCTCTTTACGGATTACTCAGTTCTGTGTATTCTGTTATAAGCAACAGAAAAGGGCTAATACAATACTATATTGTTTATTTCAAAATAGCAAGAAAAGAGATTTTTGAAAGTTATCACTACTAAAAAGTGATAAAGGTTTGAGGTGATAGATATGCCAATTACCCTGATTTGACTATTATATATTGTGTACATGTATTGAAATATCACACTGTACCCCACAAATATATACAGTTATTATGTATTAACAAGAAAGGAAGGAAGGAAGGAAGGAAGGGAGAAAAAGAAAGAAAGAAAAGAAAGAAAGAAAGAAAGAAGAAAGAAAGAAAAGAAAGAAGAAAGAAGGAAGGAAGGAAGGAAGAAGGAAGGAAGGAAGGAAGGAAGGAAGGAAGGAAGGAAGAAAGAAAGAAAGAAAGAAAGAAAGAAAGAAAGAAAGAAAGAAAGAAGGAAGGAAGGAAGGAAGGAAGGAAGGAAGGAAGGAAGGAAGGAAGGAAGGAAGGAAGGAAGGAAGGAAGGAAAGAAAGAAAGAAGGAAGGAAAGAAGGAAAGAAAGAAAGAAACTTCCTATGGGCAAAGATTAAGAAAGCTTATTGATTATTATAAAATATGTTGGTTCACTGGTTTCTTTCCTGTAACAATACGCACTGAATGTGAAGGTATCACCTTGTCTGCTTTGTATTACCCAGGGAATTGGGGCTCAGAGAAGCCCAGGCTATTGCTGTGAGAAATAAGTTGTCAAAAAAGAAAAAGAGAAATCATATCTCATTCATCTTTCATCTCCTCTTCCTAACGCAATGCAAATACCAGCAACTTGCAATGTAGAATTAGAAAAGCAGATTTATGCCAATGGTGAATTAGTGTGTGTGTCGGGGGTGGGGGGGTAAGAAGGCAGAGGGGCGGGAAGGAGAGAGTCATGTATATGACCCAATATATAGTTGCAATGAGTCACTTTTTCCTGACAGGGGCAAAAAGAGAGAATCCATCAGCCGGGGTGGACTCCAGCAATCCATAATTGCACTCTTCCAGCTGGGAAGCTACGATATATGCTGCAGAACCAATTTCCCCTTGCAAAAGGGACTGAATGGATAGTGGAAATTCTCAAGAGCTAAGAAGGCATGCTAAGGTGTCAGGTGTTGCTCACCAGCAGCTGCTATTGATCCTCTGCCCCCTTAGCCCAGAGCTGCCAATTCTGCTTCTTCATGCTGTGCCTAGACCTGCAACCCAGAATTGGCTTCTGCTACCTGCAGTGGTATAACATCCCATGAGGAGGGATCTGCTTCAGTGATTAAGGTTGATGGACACTATAATATGCTCTCCTCTCTTGCTTGCTGATGTTCTGACCCTTTCTGTTCTTACACATTCCCTGATTTCTGGCCACTGTCCAGAATTTCAAACTGCCCTCATTCTCAATCCTTTCAAACTGCCTTATACTCTTAGTTCCTTTGGCCCTGTTATCTGTCCTCTTGCCTTGTGGCTGACTCCTGAACACATTGACACAGTATATTTATCTTTGTCTTGTTTCGTGCTTGATAGAATTTCCTAATCCTAACTGTGTCCAGCCCAGCAACACTGGTGACTGGCATAAATGTAAGGAAGCAAATTTGCATCTCTTCTTAAGTTTTGGACCTCTCACACAAAAAATGTTCTTACAAAAGATGCTGTGTAGAATAATAGGTAACAGTTACAGGCAGGGGAATTAGAAGTAGACATGGTCCAGAGCCCCAGCTCTCACATGCTCACTCCTATGCTCTGGGGCAAGTTATTTATGCCCCAGCTTCCTCATCTGTATAACAACTTTTTGTGAGAATGTTATTTTAAATATTTAACTAATGAATGTGTCATGTAAGTTAGGATTATGTTATTATTAAAAATAGATTCCCAAATTACTGGTTCAGAGATGAACCATGGCTGAACGTAAGGCTCAAAATGTTAGAAGCCATCACTATTATTGTAATGCATTATTTTAGATCTAGAAATGACGTTAAATATCCAATCATCTTCTTTAAGAGATGAGGAAGTTGTGAACCAGGAAATTGTGAACCAGAGAGTAAGATTCAGAGTTCTGTCACTAACTAACTAAAAGAAAATACCCCATTCCCTCAACCCAAATGAAAATTTTTGGCCTCGATTTAACAATTGCAGTTTTAACAATTGCAATTCCATGCACCATCCATTCATCCATCCATTCACACATCCTTTCTTTCTGGAAATATTTATTTTAGAGTTCGTGTTGTGTGTCAATCACCTTCCTGAGTCCTGGAAATTTACCAGTTATAGATTTTACCTTCATGATACTTTCTACTTCCTTCTATAGCTTCTCCTATTAGTCTAAGCTTCTGTTTCTGCCATTAGAAAATGTGTTAATAACCCTTCTGCATATCAGAAGTAATCCTTTTAGAGAGATGTAAGCAGCAGCAAATATTGAGGAAAGAAAGTTATCATTGGTGAAATTGGATCTTATATATAAACGATTTTTAACAAAACATCACTTAGAAGCCTTTAGGTGAACACATTCTTTATGTTTACCTAGGGAACTGTCTTTTTCTTCTTGTTTGTACTCTCTCGCCTTTGGATTCCTCTCTCTCCCCTCAGCACAGTTAGGTATACACTAGAACCTTAAACAAATATAGAAATCTGCAAAACTGTATGTGTTTTAATGGATTGTAAAACCACACAAGAGCAGTGGCTGTGTTTTATGCCAGTTTTGTAATCTTAGCACTTGGTAGGTGCTCAATAAATGTATTGATAATAACTATAAAGGGCGAATGAATAATTAGAAGCTCTTCTGCAAAATGGTTAATTAATGACTATTGTCAGTAGCTGAAATCGTCAGCCTTTTGCAGTTCACTTTGCTTTCACCTAGGATGTGTGTGCTTTGGGATTAGTTCAGGTGGGGTAAGTACTGCCTGGCTGGTAGCTGATTGTAATCAATGCAATTAAAGAGGAGTTGTCCTTTTCAGCATTTATACCGCAAAGTGTCCCATGTTAGTTCTCACCCAGAAAGCTTCTTGACATCTTGAGAACCCTAGCTATTTGGAAGCTGAAAATATTCAAGATAAAAAGGATAAGAACTTAGATGGAAATTTTAGCTATGTGGATGCCATTCACAAGAGAACTGCTGAGGTGTTGGAAAGAGACAAGCTGTGTATTTGATATGGTGCTGGGTGATGAGTGCTACCCAAAATGGAGACTGTTGTCGCACATGACACAACTATAAGCTCAGTAGAATATGCCTAATATTGGAGTAGCACTTTATCCGGCCCTCCCCATAATGTTGGGAAGTAGATCATAGTCTACCAATAGCATAAATGAGGAAACTGAGGCTTGAAGAGGTTGAGTATAGCTTAGCATTACTAGATTATTAGCCAGTAACCTTTAAGCTAAGACTTGTTTTAAACCTATGCTCTCTGACCAGAAGTGCTATTATATATATTTTTTATCTAATTGCAAATGCATTGGTGCATGTGATGTATTCCTTCTCAGCATGTGATGTGCTGTCTCCTCAAAGTGGGTTTGTAATCTAAAAAAGGGAGGGAAACCTAACATATAGGAAATAAGGGGAGAATAAAACATGGTACTTGTACAAATAAGTGTTGGCTGGAGTGGTCAGAGAACTCTTCATTGAGGAGAAAGGTTTTGAAATGAGCCTTGAGGCATAGAGAGAATTTGGACTAGGGAAAGGGGAAAGGAAGGTTGCCCATACTGCAGGTCCAGCAAAAGCTAATGCATGTGGATACTGGGCTGCCATTCACAGAACCCATGAGTTATCCAGCAGACTGAATCTAAAACCATCCGAAAGGAAGACAAATGAAAAACAAGAGGATTTGTTTTTATTTTCAGCTTTAGGAAGAACTTCTAGTAGTCTTATTTTAATATCCTTTTGGGCACAGGGTCTCAATGATTGTTTGCATGACAGTGATCTTACCATAATGAAAGATAGCTTACTGGACAAAGATTCAGGAATTTTCCCATGCTTTTTCTGGGTACCCCCATTTCTCATTGGGTAAAATTCATTTATCAATGCCACAAACAAACAAATACACAACCCACAAGTGTTCTTGGTCTTGCAAAGAAGAATCAATTTGTGAATCAGATAATCCCTTTAAAACATGGCAGAATATTCTGGCACCTGGTAGTTTTCTTCTTGTCTTCCTACCTTCCTGGCTTCTTCTTTCTAGTAAATCTATCTAGGTTATTCAAGCCCAAATCTTGGCATTATCCTTGATTTTTTTTCTTATAGTCCTCATCTAATACCTGTATAGGTCCTGTTGTCCCTACCTTCAAAATATATGCAGAATCAGATTAGACCACTTTTCTCCACCACCGCTATTACCTCAATCCATTTAATCTGTATTATTTCAGTAGTTTCCTAACCAGTTTCCATGCTCTGTCCTTTCCTCCTTCTGGCTATTCACAACTAAGGAGCCAGTGATTTTGTTAACAAGGGAGTTAGTTCATTTCATTCATAAGCTGAAAACCCATTAATTGTTTCCCATTTCCTTCAGAGTAAGTGCACAATTACTCACAATGGGCAAAAAATAGGTCCTTAACATAGCTTGTCCTTCATCACCACTGTGACTTCATTTTCTATCACTTGCTCATTCCATTGCTATATTTTTAACATACCAGACACACTACTGCCTTAGGAACTTTGTACCTGCTGTACCTTCTACTTGAAGTCCTCTTCCTCCAACATCTGTATGGCTCATTCTTTGTGTCTTTGTTTCTATCTTTCTCCTTGTGATTTTTTTCCTCCTTTGCATTTATTGCTATCTAATATACTATATATTTTGCTCATTATTTATTGTTTGACCCCCTCATGAGAATGTAAAGCACTACGAGGGCAGAATGTTTGTTTTGTTCACTGCTTTATGCCCAGTGCTTAGAACTGCACCTGGAACACAGAAGACACTCTATAAATATTTTTCCAAACAGTGGGATAATAACTTTGTAAGAGGATGTGGTAGATTAATCACATTGATATCTCACACAGTTAATGGCCTTCTGGTATCACTTTTATGGCAGCTTGTGTTTTCCAAAGATGCTTGCAACAATATCTCCTGGATCACATGTTCTTTTATAATATAGTCTTGCTACTCCTCCTTAAAAAGGTAGAGTGGTCTCATAACTGTTTCAACTAATAGGGTCAAGATAAAACCAAAGGTCTGATCATATAACCCTTTGTTAAGACCTCAGAACAATTAACAATGATACTTCAGAAACTCTTTCAAACAGAAGAAAGTCTTTCTAAGGACTTAAGGGCATGCCTTTCAAACATTTTCTGTTGAAAATTAGGGCTCCTAAGACTCCGAGGGCATTGTTTCATAGCAGCCAGACAGAGAGCCTCTTTAGTTCACAGATACCAAGAGTTAAAATTAGAGAAACTTTACTAAAGGAACCATACCCAATGAACCTCATCCACACCCAGATCTGATTTAGGTAATGAGCTGCTAGACTTCAAGCTGATGCCATGATGAAGGTTTTGGGGAAGAGATGTGTATGCATTTTGCATGTAGGAGAAATATGAATTGACATGGCTAAATGTAGATTATAGCAGATTGTACTTTTTTTTTTTTTGTCTTTTTCATGACTGGTAAGGGGATAGCAACCCTTGGTGTGGTGTTGCCCACACTGCGCTCAGCCAATGAGTGCACTGGCCATTCCTATATAGGATCCGAACCCGTGGTGGGAGCGTCGCTGCGCTCCCAGCACTGCACTCTCCTGAGTGTGCCACGGGCTCGGCCCAGCAGATTGTATTTTTATAAAATGACTGCAATGATATCTCCTGTCTCATATAATTGTCTACAATGTGGTATTGGCATTCTATTGAGAAAGGGAGGTTAATTCCTTTCCACTTGGATCTGGGTGAGCTTGTGATTGCCTTGACTGGCGAAGTATGGTGGAATTGATACTGTACATCTTCCAAGGCTGTGTTATACAAGGCAATGCAGCTTCTGCCTTGGAGTCTTGTGCTTGGAACCCTGTATTAGTCTATTTCTGTTGCTTATAACAGAATACTGGGTGATTTATAAAGAAATAAAATTTATTTCTTACAGTTCACAGGCTGGGTAGTCCACAGTCCAGGTGGTACATCTCCTGGGGGCCTTCTTGGTGGTGGCTCTCTATAGAAATGCAGGGTATCACATGGAAAATGACTGAGCAAGAGAGAGCTAACCTGCTCACTTACTCTCCTTACAAAGCCATGAGAACTCTGTGAAAAGTTCAATCTGTTCACAAGTGTAGAGTCCTCAAATCTAATCACCTCTTAAAGGCCCCACCTTTTAATTACCATAATGGGATTTCCCACCTTCTTAACACTGTCACAGTGAGGATTAAATTTCTAATAGCTAGGCCTTTGGAAGACACTTTCTTTTTTTTTTTTTTGGTCCTTTTTGTGACCGGTAAGGGGATCGCAACCCTTGGCTTGGTGTCACCTGTACCGCGCTCAGCCAGTGAGTGCACCGGCCATCCCTATATAGGATCCAAACCTGCGGTGGGAGCGCTGCTGCGCTCCCAGCACTGCACTCTCCCGAGTGCGCCATGGGGTCAGCCCAGAAGACACTTTCAATCCATAGCAAGCCCTGAACTACCACGTAAGGAATCTGACTACTTTGTGTCTGCCATACTATATGGAAGCTAAACCAGATGAGAGGCCATATGTGGGTCACATTCAGCACCATTAGTCTTTGAGTCATCTCAGCTCAGGTCCTAGACATGTGAGTAAATGAGCCTTCAGATGATTCTAGCTTCCATCTGTCAAGTTACTCCCAGGCTTCAAGTCTTCCTAAACATAGGAAAGAACAGCCATTGCATCCTGTCTAAATTCCTGACCCACAGAATCTGCGAGAAACATAATCAAATGATTGTTTTTTTAAGCCACTGCATTTTGGGATACGTCATCATCCACAATAGTAACTGAAACAAACCTCTTTGTAATGTGTCTTTGCAGCTCCTTCCATGAATAAGTGAAATCTACCTTCCATCTTTTGAATCTAGCCAAGAATGAGGCAGAAGTAAATGTGTGCCCATTCTGGGCCTAGGCCTCAAAGGACCTTGGGTACTTGTGCACTTGGAACCTTGCCTCCTCCTTAATATCGGGGTAGGCTGATGGAAGGTTACAGGCTAGGTTACAGCCAATCAGTTACAAGAGAGAGCCCTACCTGGATCACCAGAGGTACCTACTTGACCTGCAGCTGACCACAGGTGCATGAGTAAGCTCAGCTAAGACCAGAAAAACCACACAGGTGACTTGTAGACTTACGAGAAATAATAATAATGATAAATGCTTATTGTTTTAAGCCACTGATATGGGGTGGGGGACATGGGGGTTATTGTACAGCAATTGCTAAATGATACAAGGACAGAAAGATCCTCCAGGTAATTGACTCATGCATATTATTGAGAGGGAGAAACTATGGTTGGAAAATTGGAAATAAGTATTATTGTTTATTTGTGGTCAACTAGTTATTTCCAGTATTCTCATATCTATGCTTCTAAGCTCATAGCATGGGTGAAGAGAACTTGCAGGAAGGACTATTTCCTCCATGTCATGCATAAATGGGATAAAATAACTATTTTCCTTCTCACTCTACTGTTCTACTCCTTGCATCAAATCCAATGAATACCTCTGACTTTATAACAGCCCAGTTCCTCTGTAGGATCAGACTTAACACATATAATGACATAAAGTGCTTTATGAACAGTGTTACCATGCTCCTAAGCCTAGACAGAGAAAAATAAATAAATAACTTTTAAAGTGCAGCTCAAGAATTTAAATTTTATCAAAGCCAAATTGGAATATGGGAAAAGATTTTTAAAAATTCTAAATTTAGGTGCAACTGCTTTCATGTATGTTTGGAATCTGGCAAACCAGCTTCTTTTCTCCCCTACTTTAGAAAGGTTGCATATGAGAGGAAAAAAGATGTTTTGTATAGTTGTAAATAAACCCTTATGGTTCCCACAAATAATCATCAAATAATAACACATGTGTGTTTATATCACCCAAACATCAGGAGGAAAAATTAAATATATCATTTTTTAAGAACGCCTATTTTTAAATTAAGATGCAATGTTGTGCACGTGTGCTGATGGTCAGTTCTGAGCTCCATGAATATGAATAATCAATAATAAAAAAATGCACTATTTTCCTTGAAAGGCTAAAGCTGCAATTTTATACATAGAAATAATCAGTAATTTCTTAATATAGAAAGGTGTTTTTTACAGAGAACAAACTTTCTATCCTTGAAATAATAATGATACAATGAGGAAAGGTAAGCCTGTAAACTTTTTGACATAATAAAAATAATGCAATGTAAAGGAAGAAATTCAATAAGAAAATGAACACTGAGAATTTGAATGGGCCTTTTTATTTCTTTAAAATGATTACATTTTAAAAAGACTTTATGAGAATACTAGTAACCTACAATCAAATTGTTTTCTTTGTTGCTACATACACTATAGCTGGTTAACTATAGTCAATTAAATTCCACCACATCTCTGGACATATAGCATAAGGTTGGAAAGGAATTTATAATCTAGTATGAATGACTGTGGGTTTTCTGGTTCAATTTTTGAGTCCATGCCTTCTGCAGGGGAAGGTTAGAGTAGGATTATAGTTTTGCTGAATTAGTTTTATTGAACATCATCTTGACCATTCAGGAGGAGATATTTGTCTGGGATTCAGAGTTAGATGACTACTGCAGATGTTTGTTTAAATCATGAAAGTATGTGAGATTGACCTATGAGGTAGCAAAATGTAAGACAAATGGAGTGCCAAGAAATTCCAATGCTTTAAAGGAATCAGAGGAGGAGAACAGAGAACAGGTGACTGAGCATGTGAATAGGACCAATGTATCAAAGGAATTAAGTGCAAGAGAGGCTAATAAGATGAGATCTGAGACAAGGTAATCAGATTTGACAATTAGTACATCATTATAAAGACATTAGCAAGGTTAGTTCTGATGGGATGATGGGGGTGGTAGCCAATTTTGAGGTCTGAGATTTGAATATTGTTCAGGAACCATAGTCATGGGTAAATTAAAACGTCAGGAATATTTGTACAAGAATGAAATGAAAGTCAGTGTAAGGGTGATCAAGATCAGTAGGGACCAGAAATATAACTGGAAGTTGACAGGCAAGTCATTGGAACCCATGTTCATGTTTTTCTTACTGTGGATACATCAACTTGTCATCTGTGGTGTTATCCAAATCACTGGTAAAAGTATCTGTGAGAACAAAGACAATAAAAAATTATTGAAACATGCCACTGAAGTCTTTCTCCCTGAGGTTCCCCATCACTTGTTAAAACATCTTTGCATATCTTCTTTCAACACTTTTTTTGTTCCCTGAAATTTCCTCAGTCTAATAGGGTGACCTACAGCAAACTTCTACCTATGTCTCCTTTGTCCTTCATCTTTCATTTAAATCCCCCTACTTTACCCTCATGGGCTTCTCCACAGTTATAGAGCTCCACAGCATTCTGTGCTAATATCTATGCTTTTTATTTTTATTCTCCTCCCTATCTTTATCTTTTAAACAATCCTTCTACTTCCACTTTTCACATATGGCCTTACAAAAGTTCATTTCTGTTGGGAGGGTTCATTTACTTCCTTAGTTTAAGATCTCAAGTTAACTAAGTTTACTTGGTATATCAGACAGTTATACATGAGGCTGCAGCTTTGTTTCTCACTCCATTCCCTGTGTATTTTCCCATGAATTATAAGTCCCCTTCACCTCTGATGGACCTTATCCTATGTTGTAGTAGACACGCCATAATACATAGGGAGATTATATTTGGAAATTTTTATCTTTCTTCCTCAGTTCTCAGATTAGAGCTTCTGTTGCGATTTTTAAAAATATTACCTGAGTTCCCAGACAGAATCACTAATAGATTAATTAATTCTGATTCTTTGTTTAATTATAAAAATTGGTTATATTTCTGACAGGCAATAGGACATGGAACAAGAAGGACAGCAGGCAGGAAGCTGGGAGCAGGTCTAAAGAGCAGGAGGTAGGAGTGAGTTGGTGTTTATAATTTCTCCACAGGCACCTGACTGATTGGTGTTGTCTTGACCCCTGAATTTACTCTGTGAAAAAATTTCCCTGGAACTGGCTTATCAAGTGTAAGTCTTCAAGAGATAAGCCTCATCTAATCAGTTCTAAGGTCTGCTATAATAGAACCCATATACTTATGGTTGTGAGGAAATTTACAATTATTTTGCTTACTTCATTCCCAAAGCTGGCTTCTTCATAGTTTTCTATTGAAATACTCTAATTTGACTAAAAGATTGCCATGACATTCCTTGACTATTCTGGCTTATTCTTTTTTTTTTTTTTTAGGGAGGCTTATGGAATATTTTATTGTTATTATTTTTAATTTTTTATATACAATTAGAATGGCAAATATTTTTTTCCATTTGTTTTTATTGAATACTGGAGTGACATCATTTTAACAGAAGCCTCTGAGAAGTATAATTGTGTCTGAGTTAAACTGGGAAAGTTGTCTGTATTGACTGAAAGAAGAAACTTGAAAAAGGCTAAAGTTTGGAAAGACTTCTGAATAATTAAGAGGAATGAATGCTAAGCCAAGTACCATATTCTTAGTTGTATAGTCTATAGAAATTGAGAGTGGGAAACAGATGGAAGTTGAGGTATAGACTCAATATCACTGGGAATGTCAGATCAGAAATTATTTTTGGAAGTGTAAAAGGAGCTTTGTGTGTAGGAGGAGCTCAAGAGCTGGGATACAAATCTTGGGAGGTACTAGACAAAGAATGAATAATAAGTCTTGGGTGGTAAGTAGGGCTTATCTGCTTTGTGGAAGAGTTATTTGATATTTCTCTAAGTACTGATTACACATATTTCGAATCTCATATTTTTTGAATTTTAAAATTTGAGTGCAAACTCAGGTCATTTATAACCATTTTCTAGTAAGACCTGGGAGTTTTCATGTAATTTTTTTTCCAGTTATGCTTTTCCTCCCTTCCACTCTGGCATTCTAAGGGTATCATATTTATCTAGATATAATTCTCATGTGAATTTTTAGCTTCTAGAGATCACAAAGTAGATGGAACAGCTATACGGGTAAGGCAAAATAATGAAAGGATTTACCAGACTTAAGGACTAGTGGAAGAGACTGTATGCAAGAAAAGCTGCTGTGTGTGCATGCTTGACAGGACTTGCAGTGCTCATTCAATCTTGGGGAGGAACAAAGGGCTGGCAGGTGAAAGAGAGCAGCAAACACTGTCAGGCCAGGTGTTCAGCATTAAAGCTGAGCTGTACTGGGGATCCCAGATGGCTTGAAAGAAAGGTGCGAATGAAATGACCCAGAGAAGTTGGGAGACAGGAGAGGAAGGCAGTAAGCTACATTTAGGGTACTTGCAATTAGAGGGGTTTCAATCGCTTGGCAGTTATTTGAGCAATAATGCATGTTAGACTTGTTCTTTAATAGTGGATAGATCTACTTAATTTGAAAAAGTCTTGTCCAGACCCTTTTGTCTCTCGCCCTCCCCAACCCCCTTTTAATTGTTTTCATTTTAAAGGGGCAGAAATATACTCAAGGGCTTCTAAAACTAGCATGAAAAGCAGGACGTTTTAATTAAATATATGCTAGGTAATCATATGTATTGTTAAAATATGAGAATCTAAGACAATATTAAAAATAGTTCATCCATGTTAAAATATTAAATATAAACTATATTATATGTACTGTATATATTATATACTATATATTATAATATACTGTATATATTATATCCTGCATATATATGTAGTATATAAAAATATGATCTGTATATTATATATACTGTATAAATTATGTACTATGTGTATATTATAATATTACATGCAATATAAGGGGACTTCCAAAAGTTTATGTTAATATTTGTGTTATTTTTTAATCCTACTTTTCCATGAACTTTTGGAGGCACCCTCATATATATCTATATGTACATAGATATATATGAGGTACATAATATACACATATATATATATAATATATTGATGCACCACATTTGTTTTATAGTGAAATACTGGAGGAATTTTTCTCTTTTGGAGATATAAACATTCTCAATAATAATATCTGTTTTGTGTGTGTGTGCATCAGTAGCAGATATTTTAATGCATATGAATTTTAATTTTGCTTAACAAACAATATTCTCTATGGTTTTCATAAGTTAGCATAAAGTAATTGTGTGTGAGTTTTCTTACAATGATGTGAATAGTCGAATTAAAAAAAATCTGAATATGCATTTGCTCAGCATAATACTAATTCTTCCAAGTGATTGTTTTTGTTTATTTTAACATTTACTTGTACATATTTCTGGAGTACAGTGTGTTGTCTCAATACGTCATATACTGCACAATGATTCACTTAGGGTGATAGCATAGTTTTGGACCTAATAGTCCACCACCTCTCCTCCTCTCCTATACCCCTCCTCTCCCAGCCTCTGGTAACTATTATTCTACTCTCTACTTCTATGAGAACCACTTTTTCTACTCTCTACTTCTATGAGAACCATTATTATTATTATTATTATTACTTTAGATTTCATATAATCATTTCCAGTTCCATCCATGTTGCTGCAAATGATAGGATATCATTTCTTGTTGGAGCTGATTAGTATTACATTGTGTATATATACCACAGTTTTTTTTGTTGTTGTTGTTTGTTTGTTTGTTTTAATCCGTTCATCCATTCATGGGCATTTAGGTTGATTCCATCTTTCGGCTGTTGTGAATAGCCTTGTAATAAACATGGGAGTACAGGTGTCTTTTTGACATATTGATTTCATTTCATTTCCTTTGGGTATATACCTAGCAGTGGAATAGCTGGGTTGTACAGTAGATCTATTTTTAGTTCTTTGAGGAACCTCCATACTGTTTTCCAAAATGGCTGTACCAACTTACATTCCCACCAACAAGGTAGTAGGGTTCCCTTTGCATCCTCACCAAAATTTATTATTTTCTATCTTGTTGATAATTGCCATTCTAACTGGGATGAGATGATATTTCACTGTGGTTTTAATTTGCATTTCCCTGATGATTAGTGATTTCGAGCATTTTTTCATGTTCTTGTTGGCCATTTGCAAGTATTCTTTTGAGAAATGTTTGTTTAGGTCCTTTGCCCATTTTTTAATTGGGGTATTTAATTTTTGCTGTTGAGTTGTTTGAGTTCCTTATGTATTCTGAATATTAGCCCCTTGTCTGATGAATAGTTTGCAAGCACTTTCTCCCATTCTGTAGGTTGTGTCTTCACTTTGTTGATAGAGTCCTTTGCTGTGCAGAAGCTTTTTAGTTTGATGTAGTCTCATTTGTGTATTCTTGCTTTACTTTCCTGTGTCTTTGTTTTCTTATCATGACTTTTTTCCCCATTTTGATTGAGATAGATGCTTGACAAATTTATTTGGAGATTTATTCTTTAAAAACATTGAACTATTTTTTACTAGTCAATGACAAGATAAAAACAAAGGCATAGTGAGCTCTAATAATGCCTAAAACTTATTCATGAATCATACAGCTATTTACTTTGTGTATTTGAGAAGCTGAAGAACAGGCCTCCAATCTTGAAATACACAGGGGTCATCACTAGACATAATATTGAATCTGTAAAAGAAAGGAAAGGTCATATATTCCAATAATGTTAATGTGAACGTGTAGTTTAGCAATTACTTTATATAGTCAGAAATGATCACAAAGCACTAAACAAATGATTATTGGGAGACAATTCTCTATGGGTGTCTCGTATTTCTGCACAACTTAGGAGTGAAGTACTGTCTTTTGTTCTGAGCTATGTTCTGAGGATTTTTGTTTAAAAAATACTTGTAAGATAGAGACAGTGTCTTTCACCAGAACAAAGGACAGACATAATATCTGCCCATTATATAGAATTCAGGATCTCTGAATTCTGGGTTCCTCTTTTGTAATGCAATCCATTGGGTGTGAAGTTGTCACTTGGGCCCTTTTATTATCACTCTGTGGAAAATAGGGCTTAAGGAACCAACAAAAGAAAATGCAGAAAGTGAAAGTAAAGTACACTGAAAGTAAAGAAACCTTTTATTACAATGTGTATCTTACAGTAATCAAGTAGCAGATGTATCAATTTTCATGTAGCACAAAGCTTACACATTTGTTACAATAAAATGTACTGTAATTTTTAATAGTTTGAAAGTTTTAAGAAATGTTTACAGAACATATATAGAGAAAATTTTCTAACTTTTAGCAATGCTATAAATTATTTAATATCAAAATCTGCTGAAATGTTTACTTTAGGATTTATATTATAAGGCCTATCAAATTTAAAATGTACTGAAATGATGAAGGACCTACTCCATATCAGGTGACAATTCAAAACATGTAAAGTATAGGATATTTAGAATATTAAAGTATGTTCAAGCAGAACTGATGCTAGATTATACAATGAAATAAAGTATGTTACCCTGTTCTCTTTCATTTATTTATTTATTTTTAAATTTATCAGTGTACAATGTAGTTGATTTTCCTGTCCCATTACCAATTCCTCTTTTTCCCCTCCCTCTCCCCCTTCACCTGCTATCAACATCATATCTGCTCACTTGTCTTAACAAGTTCAAGGAATTGTTGTGATTGTTGTGTCTTCTTCCACCCCAACCGTTAATTTGTTTGTATATTTATTTATTTTTAGGTCCTACAAATAAATGAGAACATAGGGTATTTCTCTTTCTGTGCCTGACTTATTTCACTTAATATAATTTTCTATAAGTCCATCCATATTGCTGTGAATGGTAGTATTTCATTCTTTTTTATAGCAGAGTAGAATTCCATTGTGTAGATATACCACATTTTCTGTATCTATTCATCTGATGATGGACATTTGGGCTGGTTTAAAGTCTTGGTTATTGTAAATAGTGCTGCAATAAACATTGGAGCACAGGTATCCCTTTGACATGATGATTTCCATTCCTCTGGATATATTCCCAGCAATGGAATAGCTGGGTCATATGGTAGATCTATCTGTAATGGTTTGAGGAAACTCCATACCATTTTCTGTAAAGACTGAACCATTTTGCAGTCCCACCAACAGTGCACTAGGGTTCCCTTTTCTCTACAACCTCACAAGCATTTGTCATTCTAAGTCTTTTGGATATTAGCCATCCTAAATGGAGTGCGATGGTATCTCAGTGTGCTTTTGATTTGCATTTCCCAAATGCTGAATGCTGTTGAGCATTTTTTCATGCGCCTGTTGGCCATTCGTATATCTTCCTTTGAGAAATGCCTATTCAGCTTCTTTGCCCATTTTTTAATTGGGTTATTTGTTTTTTTGCTGTAAAGTTGTTTGAGTTCTTTGTATATTCTGGATGTCAATACTTTGTCAAATGTATATTTTGCAAGTATTTTCTCCCACTCTGTTGCTTGTCTTCTTGCTCTGTTAATTGTATAGCTGAGCAGAAGCTTTTTAGTTTGATATAATCCCATTTGTTTATTTTTCCTTTGGTTGTCTGTGCTTTTGGGTACTATTCATGAAGTCTGTACCTACTCCTACTTCCTGGAGTGTTTCCCCTATGTTTTCTTTAAGGAGTTTTATTGCTTCAGGATGTATATTTAATTCTTTAATCCATTTTGAGTTTATTTTGGTATATGGTGTGAGGTATGGGTATAATTTCATTCTCCTGCATATGAATATACAGTTTTCCCAGCACCAGTTGCTGAATAGGCAGTCTCTTCCCCAGTGTATAGACTTGGTGCCTTTGTCAAAGATCAGATGGTTGTAGGTATGTGGGTTGATTTCCTGGTTCTCTATTTTATTCCATTGATCCATGTGTCTGTTTTCATGCCCATACCATGCTGTTTTGGTTATTATAGCCTTGTATTATAGTTTAAAGTCAGGTAGTGTTATGCCTCCAGCTTTATTTTTTTTGCTCAAGATTGCTTTGGCTATTCATGGTCTTTTGTTATTCCATATAAATGTTAGGATAGTTTTTTCCATTTCAGAGAAAAATGTCATTGGAATTTTGATGGGGATTGCATTGAATCTGCAGATCACTTTGGGTAGTATGGACATTTTCACAATATTCTTCCAATCCAAGAGCATAGGATATCTTTCCATCTTCTTGTGTCCTCTTTAATTGCTCTCAAAAGTGGTTTGTAGTTCTCATCTTAGAGATTTTTCACATCCTCGGTTAACTTTATTCCTAAGTATTTTGTTTTTTGGTCGCTATTATAAATGGGCTAGCTTTCTTCATTTCTTTTTCTGCCTGTTCGCTGTTGGGGTATAGAAATGCTACTGATTTTTTTGTGTTGGTTTTGTATCCTGCAACTTTGCTGAAATCATTTATCAACACTAAGAGTTTTTTTGTAGAGGCTTTAGTCTCTTTGATATATAGGATCATATCATCTGCAAACAGGGATGGCTTGATTTCATCTTTTCCAATCTGGATGCCATTTATTTCTTTCTATTCTCTGATTGCTCTGGCTAGTACTTTGAACACTATGTTGAATAGGGGTGGTGAGAGTGGGCATCCTTGTCTAGTTTCTGTTCTTAAGGGAAAAGCTTTCAGTTTTTCCCCATTCAGGATGATATTGGCCATGGGCTTGTCATATATGGCTTTAATTGTGTTGAGATACTTTCTGTCCATACCTAATTTGTGCAGAGTCTTTATCATGAATGAATGTTGGATTTGGTCAAATGCTTTTTCAGCAACTATAGAGATGATCATATGGTTTTTGTATTTGATTTTATTGATGTGGTGTATCACATTTATTGATTTGCATATGTTGAACCAACCTTGCATCCCCTGGATGAAACCCCCTCAATCATGGTGTTAATTTTGTGTATGTGTTGCTGTATTCTGTTAGCTAGTACTTTATTGAGGATTTTTGCAACTACATTCATCAAGGATATTGGCCTGTAGTTTTCTTTTTTTGTTGTATCTTTTTCTGGTTTTGGTATCAAGATGATATTTGCCTCACAGAATGAGTTTGGGAGAATGGCTTCTGTTTCAATCTTTTGGAACAGTTTGTAGAGAATTGGTATCAATTCCTCTTCGAAGGTTTGGTAGAATTCTGCAGTGAACCCATCCAGGCCTGGGCTTTTCTCTGTTGGGAGCCTTCTGATGACAGCTTCAATCTCTTTTATTGTTATTGGTCTGTTCAGATTTTCTACATATTCTTGGCTCTGTTTTGGTAGTTTGTGTGTATCTAGAAATTTATCCATTTCCTCCAGATTTTCAAATTTGTTGACATATAGTTGTTCATAGTGGTCTCTCATGATTCCTTGTACTTTTGAGGTATCAGTTGTAATATCATCTTTTTCATTTCTAATTTTTTTAATTTGGGTCTTCTCTCTTTTTTTAGTTAGGCTTGCTAATGGTTTATCAATTTTATTTGTCTTTTAAAAAAACAACTTTTTGTTTCATTGATCTTTTGTATCATTTCTGCTCTGATCTTAATTATTTCTTTCTATGTGCTAACTTTGGGTTTGGATTGTTCTTGGTTTTCTAGTTCTTTATGGTGAAGTGTTAGATTGTTTACTTGCCATCTTTCCATTCTTCTGAAGTAGGCATTTAATGCTATAATATTCCTCCTTAGTACTGCTTTTGCAGTATTCCACAGGTTTTGGTATGATGTTTCATTATTTTCATTAGTTTCAATAAATTTTTTTATTTCCTGTCTAATTTCTTCTTGGACCCATATGTCATTAAGTAGAATGCTGTTTAATTTCCATACGTTTGTATAGTTTCCAGAGTTTAATTTGTTATTGATTTCTAATTTTAAACCATTGTGATCTGAAAAAATACATAGAATAATTGCAATTTTTTTGAATTTGTTGAGGCTTGATTTGTGACCTACATTGTCATTTATTTTGGAGAATGTTCCATGTACTGATGAGAAGAATGAATATTCTGAGGTTGTTAGATGGTATGTTCTGTAGATATCTGTGAAGTCCAATTGGTTTAAACTGTTGTTTAGATCTTGTGTTTCTCTGTTCTTTTTTTGCCTAGATAATCTGTCCAGTGTTGAGAGTGGGGTTTTCATGTCCTCTGCTATTATGGTATTAGTGTCTATCTCATTCTTTAGGTCTAATAGTGTTTGCTTTATAAATCTGTCTGCTCCAATGTTGGGTGCTTTTATATTTATGAATGTTATATCTTCTTGATGGATAGATCCTTTTATCATTATATACTGGCCTTCTTTATCTCTTTTTATGGTTTTTGGTTTAAAATCTATTTTACCTGATATAAGAATTGCTACTCCAGCTCGTTTTTTGTTTCTGTTTGCTTGGTATGTCTTTTTCCATTCTTTCACTCTTAGTGTATGTGTGTCTTTACAGGTGAGGTGAGTCTCTTGAAGGCAGCATATTGTTTTGGGTCCATCTTTTTAATCCAGTCTGTCAGTCTGTGTCTTTTGAGTGGAGAATTTAATCCTTTTACATTAAGAGTTATTATTGAATGGTATTAATTTACTTCTGGCATTTTTTTGGTTTTTGTTTGGATGTCTTCAATATCTTTTGTTCCTTTCTTTCTGATTTACTGTTTGTCTTCTGTGTTTGTTGTTTTCTTGGGGTGGTGGATAAACTTTTTTTTCTCCTTATTGTTAGCATTTTTATTTTACTGGTGTGTTTTGTTCTTTCTTGAACATGGCAGCTATGATTATTTTCAGGTACCAAACCCAGTACTCTCTTGAGAAATTCTTGTAGGGCTGGTGGTGTGGTAGTGAGCTCCTGAAGTTTTTGTTTGTCTTAGAAATATACTATTTGTCCTTCATTTCAGAAGGATAGCCTTGCTGGGTAAAGTATTCTTGGCTGGCATTTTTGTCTTTTAGTATTTTGAATATATCATCCCATTCTTTTCTGGCTTTTAGGGTTTCTGATGAAAAGTCTGATGTTAGTCTGATAGCGGCTCCCTTATAGGTGACTTGATGCTTCTCTCTTGCAGCTTTTAAGATTCTCTCTTTGTCTTTGAGTTTTGCCAGTTTGACTATAACATGTCTTGGAGAGGACCTTTTTGGGTTGAATATGGTTGGGGATCTTTGGGCCTCCTAAATCTGAAGATCTGTGTCTTTCCCTATACCTGGGAACTTTTCTGCTATTATTCTATTGAATATGTTTTCCATGCTATTTCCTTTTTCTTCCTCTTTTGTAATACCCATGATTTGATATTTGAGCACTTTAGGTTGTCTGTTAATTCTTAGATTTTCGTTAATTTTTTAAATTCTTTTTCTTTTGTCTGTCTCTGTTATTTTGAACAGCCCATCTTCAAGGTCAAAAATTCTCTCTTCTGCTTGTTCTAGCCTGCTGGTTAAACTCTCTTTTGTGTTTTTTATTTCATTGAATGAATCCTTCAGCTCCAGAAGCTCTGCTACATTTTTTTTCTGGGCATTGATTTCTTTGTACATTTCTTTTTTCAGGTCCTGTTTACTTTTTCTCATTTCAGTGAGTTGTCTAACTGAGTTTTCTTATATCTCATTTAGTTTCCTTAGAATTGTTGCTTGAAATTCCTTGTCAGTCATTTTGAGGACTTCCTTTTCTACAGGATCTAGAGCTTGATAGTTACTATTTTCTTTTGGTGGTGCTGTACTCTCTTCATTTTTCATATTTCTGGTATCTTTCCTTTGGTGTTTAGTCATTCTGGCAGGGGGTTTCATGGTCCACTCATTCTGCCCTGGTGTCTGGCCTGGA
Source organism: Galeopterus variegatus (assembly GCF_000696425.1). Classification (NCBI taxonomy): domain Eukaryota; kingdom Metazoa; phylum Chordata; class Mammalia; order Dermoptera; family Cynocephalidae; genus Galeopterus; species Galeopterus variegatus. The sequence continues at coordinate 156,229 of NW_007728222.1, forward strand.
TCCCACAGGGACTTCCAATTTGTCATGGCTGCCTTGAGGCCTGTGGTCTGGCAGCTCAGGCCTCTTGGGCTGCATGGACTCACCTGTGCTGGGGGTCCCACAGCAGGGCACCTGCCTGTTCTGGTACAGGTGGCTCAGGGCCTGTGGGCCCAGTGGTTCTCAAGTCTCTCTAGGCAGCAGAGCTCACCCATTCTCTTTTAATGAGCACCTCTTCCCTTTTTGTTTTTGTCAACACACATTTCTCACACCAGTTGTTATTCTTTCTTTCATACTTACTAATACATGCTCACATTTTTTCCTTAAGGAAAACTAAGGTGTGTATCTTTTTTTTTTTTTTCTGGAAATTTTGTGTTTTAAATGGGCTTTCTGATGAGATGAAAAAAAAATTCTTGAAGCCCTGTTTAATCAACCTAAAAATGGTCAAATTCCAGGTGGATAGGATGAAAACTTTCAGTACATACTGAGACACACCAGTCCTTAACCCAGCTCACAGGGACTGCTCCTGTCTCTCAGGCTCGTAATTACATTACATAAAAAAATTTCAACATACTGGGTATAACAGACAATATTTGAAATCAAAAGACCTAGGTACAAATCTTTTTCTGAGACCTAGTAGTCTGATAAAACTTGGAAAAGTCACTGAATTACTCTGGGGATTTTTCCCCTTATTCATAAAATAGGGGAAAAATAACCAAACTTCCGTCTTATAGTTTTCTTGAGGATCAAATTAAATGAAATGCCTGAATGTACATGTAAATCATTAAGTTATGTAGAAATATAACTAGGAGCAAATAACTCAGGCAGAATTAAATGATATATGGCATCTTAATACTTGCTGAAGTCTATGCAAGTTTATGTTGCTATGTAAGTCTGAAGAATATTTATTGACATCTAAACATTTAATAGTACAGTTCTTTGATAGTCAGCCAGTTCTGCATTAAGAAAATCCTGTTTTTCTGACTGGACAAAGATGCCAATGCCCAATTACCCTTCACTGCTGGCCCTTGATGAAGTTGCTCTCGCAAAGTTAATTTTGGACCACCAATCCTAGACATAGCCTAGTAGAAATTAAGTTCACAGATGAAGAAAAATCCTTATAAGTAACCAGATGGGAAGGGGATAAAAAGACACCTGTAAAAAATTTTTTAAAAAGGTGATGATACTTCTGCTTCACAATATTAAGTTCCAGAACATAATCTGAAATATCAAATTTTCATAGGTTAAAAATAGGACCTAAAATTCTATGCCAAGCCAAGGAGTTAACTATTTGTGAGAAAAACAGGAATACATTCTCTAATAAGTGTTTGGAAAACCACCCTCTTACTGTTATTGGAAAAAAGGAAAATTATATTGGTCATGACAATAAATGTAAATAAATTAAACTCTTTTGCTAAAATAGTAAAATTCTTATTCTGAGTTAAAAATAAATGTTAATATATAACAGCAAGTTAAATGTCCATAACGGAGGCAGAGATCATAACAAATCCGTATAATTTAATGTTATCCAGCTATAAAAATCAAATTCTCAAGGAATATTTAGTAATATTGGAAACTTTTATAAAGTAATATTTAATGAAAAATTAGAAAACAAGGCTAAACATAAATATCATTTCATTTTTCTTAAATATATTAGACATGAAAAAGGCAAGTAAAATATCAATATGGTGGCAGTAGTAATTGATAGGTGGCATGATTATGTGTGATTTAAAATTTCATGTTACTTTCAAGATGTTTAATTTCTAATATTCTCTAATGGCCAGATTTTGCTTTTATAATCAGAAAAATGAGTTTAAAAAAGGGACATAAGAGAGCCATTGATAAATCCTGCAAAAAGTAAGCATAGGAAGAGCAGGCCTTCAAGAGGCTGAGAAAAAAAAAAAAAGATGCAGGAGGAATTGCCAAGAAAAGAGACAATTTGAAGAAAAAGAAAATAGCCAACAGTCTCAAATACTGCTGTGAGATCAAATAAGATTGGATAAAAAAGAACCAATTGGGAACATTTAATTGAAAGAGTCATGGACTTTTCAACAGCAGTTCCAGACTTGGGTCAGAGCTGTTTGTCAGACTCTTGGCTGCTGTAACTTGAAGAGTGAATGGAGGAAGAAATCATAGTCCATTCTTTGAAGGAACTTGGCTTAGAAAAGAAGAAAAATTGGGGTTTGGCTAGAGGGTAACATAAAACTAAAGGTTTTTGTTGTCGTCCTTTGTTTTAAGATAATAAAAAGTTAGGCAAGAATTGGAAAATGTTACCATAGTGGTAAAAAGTAAAGGATTTGGAGTCAGATAAATCAGGATTTGAATTTGGGTTTCAAGGATGATTCTAGCTTAGAGGAGAGCATAAAGTAGATACCATTTGATCCAATGTTATTGGAAGCTTTAGTTCTGTTAATCTAAAATATTGATTTACATGGGGAATCATAAAGTATAACACATATTTTTAAAGTTTATCTTTAAAAGTTTAAAGCACATTTACTCATCAAACTCTTTCTAAAGGCAAAGGCTTTACTTAGTTCTTCATTGTTTTTATTTAATAGAGTATATTCACAGTACGTCATCTGCAATTTCCAGTTGTGAATTCTTTAAAGTGGAATTCTTTAAAATTAAAGCCCTTAGAAAACAAAAAGCCTTTTCAAATTTTTATAGATTGTTCTTTTTCCACACCTAACTCAACTACAATTTATGATTTAACTTTATCAAGACTTTTCAAAGCATTTAATTTAATTTTCATAGAAACGGTTTGTTTTTTCTTGTTTGTTTCTTTCATAATAATTAAACAGTTTACAGAATACTTATTGAAATTTAAAATGACAAGTGGAATTGAGTAAAATAACTTTGAGGGCAAACCCACTAGCCTCTTGGTAAACCTATAGTTTAATAGGTGGGCACAGGAATGCTCAAGAACACAGGAAGGTTGCAGACCAGATGAGAGTGTTGGATGGGTTTTGACATTTTCCAATATGTGTCACAGAGGAATAGAATGTTGGTTTCCAGTGGGTTGGGTAAGTACAGGTGGGTTAAGATTCTACTGTAAAAATCTCATTTTTCAGTAAAGTGAACAAACAATAGAACAAGGTTCTAATTTTGGAAAAATAAACTCCATACATTGAAATGTACTCATATGTGACAGAGAATATATATTGCTTATCAAGGATCCAATAGTAAATGAACATTATAAAGAATTGTAAATCACATACTTTGGTTATATACAATATGAGACTTTCCAAAGTATAAAATGGTAAAAAAAAAAAGAAAAAGAAAATTGGAACCACATTAAACAGATATTGAAATATTATTTACAAAAAATATCTATTATTTCACAAGAAATGGAATTTCTAATGCTTTCTTTGGCTGGAGGTTGAAAAGGAATAATTTTAGCAGGAATCTTTAAAGAGAGCAATTGAGAGTCAGGGTCCTTGATGATTTTTATTATTGAGAAACTGATGTAGAAATTTCATTTTTTACTACTTTTGATTTTCATTGTAAATTTCCACAAAGCCAAAATGGGCAGTAGAGATCATTATATATCTTTCTGCTGTGATTGAAATCAAGATCATTAGTGTGCTCTCTTGCTATAAATGTTTAGGCAAAGAGGAGGGATATATACCCTATGATTTCTGTACACATCCCGCAGGACTACTGAGGCATGTACACAAAGCAGGTCTCTTAGCTAAGACAAAGAGGTCAGTTACCAGCAGCATTTTCCAAAACAAGTGCTAGAACAGAGGGGAAATTAAGCCATCATCTGGGGGATGGAGAGAAAAAGTAGAGAGCCAAGGAAACTGAACGGGTTGGTTTGCCAAACTGGGAAATCTAGAGCAGGCAGCAGATTGCTGAGACAAAAAGAGATCAGGCTGAGACAGATGGAGGTATGGGAGCTCAAGGGCCAGTTTCCAGTCTCGTGAACATTTAGCATCATTACTACTTTGCTGTTTTCCGTGGTCCATACTTCCTTTTTCTGTAATCGTACCAGTGGGCCTGGTGGTGGAGTTTGTGCTCATTGCTGCTTGCAGACAAATCTCCCCTTATCCATCCCGAAGTGTCTCATTTCATCACAAAATATCATCTTCTTCCCTTCATTTTTACCGTCATCTGCTCTTCCCTGAGACATCGTTTTTCATATTCCAACAAGTATATCTCCTAGTTTGTTACTATTCTACCCAATAATACTGCCTTCTTATTTTAGACCATTTCAATATTCATGTACACAGCAGGGCTGGGACTGGGGTAAGGCAAGTACAAAATTTAAGGAGGCCTTCATGTTCAGAGGCATGCCAGGGTCAGCATTACTAATGATCACAACCCCCGGGTAACTTCAATGTTCTATCTTTTCACGTCAATTCTTCTAGTACTTCTACTCCAATAACTCTTCAGCTGCACCCATGAATTGTTCCTGCTAACTTAATTGTCTCTCACCCCTTTGACAACCTTCACATTCTTTGTTACCATGAATCATCAGCATAATCATTCCCTTGTATATACCCCCTCTACTTTCCCCTCTCTGGCTTCCTTGTACTCACATGGAGGAAAACACAAACCTGAGTAAATTCAACCCTCTGCCAACCTCACACTTACATCTATTCAGCTGAACATGGTTAGAGAAAAACATACAATCATGTTGAATGCTATTTCTTTACACTAATGATCACTAAGCTCAGGTGGAATCTCCAGTCTGCTAGGGAATCATATTGTACTTCCCTAGTACCTTTACTCTGCCACCTTCCTACGTGACAATTTTGTACCTTCTCCTCTACACCCAAACCCTCAGCCCATCCTCTCCCATTTAATAGTAGTTGTTGATTTTGCTTGCTACTTCACTGAGAACATTTAAACATTTAGAAAAGTGTGTGTGTGTGTGTGTGTATCTACCTAACAACATCTCTGTCTTGTTCTGGCTAGAATGTAAGTTCCCTTAGGGCAACTTTGTTTTATTCACTGACATCCTAAGAGCTTAATATAGAGCTTGGCACTGAATAAATATTTATTAAATGAACTAACTAATGAATGGGGGATATACAAAGTACTTTAGAAATTATGCTTCACATATTAAAATTTAGGTTTAAATACTGACAGTAAATGTTTTTTAAAAATCAAAGTTTTAAAGCCGCAAGAGACTTACGTTTTGATGTAAGAGACTATGTTTTGATGCTGGGTCTAGGTGATAATTTTTTTGACTTAAAATTTCTAAACTTAAAAGCAATGGGAAAAATCATAAGGACAACAGATTAGATTATATGAAAATTTAAAACTTCTAAATGGCATAAGACATTACAAATACAATTTAAAAACAAACATATGGAGTAAATAATATTTATCACTGGTAGAGCTGCAAGGAATTAGTGTCCTTATCATGTAATCATAAAGTAACTGGACAGACAGGGCACAAAAAACTTGAAAAGCTTATAAAATTAAAGAAAATGCTAAATTCTATTAATTTAACATTAGAATCTTCTTTCAAATTAGCAAAATAAAATTATAATAAATTAAAATTTTAATATTAAGTTTAATAATAATTGAATGTTAAAATAAACTAATACATTTGATACAATTGAATTTAAAATTTGAAGTAGTAATAATTTTATAACCAGGACTACAGTGAGCTGGAAACTCTTTTGTCCCCCAAAGCAATTTGAAAATATATGCTAAATTTTTAAAAAGTGTTTCTGCCTTTTTGGTTCAATAATTTAACTCCTGGGAATCATTTGGATTTTTAAAAGAAGTATCAGTGTGAAATACATAGAAATTTTGATATATGTAATAATTTTAGGGTAGTAATTTTCCTAAAAGCAAAAACTGGTGAGGGAGAAACCTACTTTATAAAAGTAGAAGAAATAAAAACGACAAATTTTGTGTATCCATAGCACAGACAATCGTAAATCCATTAGAAATGTTATTTAAAACCAGGGCTTTAGCAGCTATATATAACTATAAATTAATTATATAATAATCTTAGTAAAAAAGAATATAAGCTAATTATCAGTATGCTTTCTTTTTTACTTTATTTTTAATTGACAAATGTATATATTTATGGAATACAATGTTTTAATACATCTATATACATTGTAGAATGATCAAATAAGGCTAATTAGCATATCCATAACCTCAAATATTTATCATTTCTTTGTGTTGAGAATATTTAAAATCCTCTTTTAGCTATTTTGAAATATACGGTTCATTGTTATTAACTATAGTCACTGTGCTGTGCAATAAAACACCAGAACTTATTCCTCCTATCTAACCAAAACATTGCACTCATTGACCAACTTCTCCCCTTTCCCTGTTTATCCCTTCCCCCTAGACTCTGGTAAACACCATTCTATTTACATGGGTGTGACTTTTTAAGATTCATGTCCATACATTTAAGTGAGATCATATGGTATTTGCCTCTCTGTACCTGGCTTATTGAACTAAACATAATGTCTTTTAGTTTCCTCTATATTGTTGCAAATGACAGAATCTGTTGTTTTTTAAAGGCAAAATAGAATTTTATTTTGTATATATACCATATATATATATATATATTTTGTCTTTTGTCTTTTTTCCGTGTCCGGCAACGGATCGCAACCCTCAGTGTCGCCCCCGTACCGGACCGGGGACCGGCAACGGGATTGCAACCCTTGGTGTTGCTCCCACGCCTCGCTCAGCCAGTGAGCGGGAACCGGTCTGTATGTGGGATCCGAACCCTCGGGCGGGAGCGCTGCCGCGCTTCCCAAGCGGCGCACTATCCAGTGCGCCACCTGGCCGGCCCAATATATACCATATTTTAAAAATCCATTCATTCATTGATAAACACTTAGGTTGTTTACATATGTGGGCTGTTGTGAATAATGCTACAGTGAACATGGGAGTGCAGATCTCTTTGACATACTGATTTCAATTCCTTTGGATATATACCCAGTAGTGGGATTGTTTAATCATATAGTGATTCTATAGTTCTCTGAGGACCTCCATACTATTTCCTAAAATGGCTGTACTAATTTGCATACCCACCAACAGTGTATGAAGATTCCTTTTTCTCCACATCCTTACCAACAAAGTTATCTTTTTACTTTCTGATAATAGCCAATCTAACAGGTGTGAAATTATGTCTCATTGTGATTTTAATTTGTATTCATCTGATGATTAGAAGTATTGAGCATTTTTTATTTTTGTATACCTATTGGTCATTTGTATGTCTCCTTTTGAGTAATGTTTATTCAAGTCCTTTGCCCATTTTTTAATAGGGTTGTTTTCTTGTTATGGAATAGTTTGAGTTTCTTGTACATTTTGGTTATTAGGCCCTTATCCAATGTCTGATTTGGAAATATTTTTTCCCAATCTGTGATTTTCTCTTAACTCCATTAATTGTTTCCTTTGCTGTGCAGAAACAATTTTAGTTTTATGCAACTCCATTTGTCTATTTTTGCATTCATTACCTGTGGTTTTTATCCAAAAAATTGCTGCCAGACCAATGTCATGGAGCTTTTCTCCTGTGTTTTCTTCTAGTAGTCTTATAGTTTCAGGTCTTATACTTAAGTCTTTAATTCATTTTGAGTTGGTTCTTGTGAAAGAGGTGGTATGCATTTTTATTCTTCTGTAAGTGAATATCTAGTTTTCCCAGCACCATTTATTAAATAGACTTTCCTTTCCGTTATGTGTTCTTGGCACCTTTGTCAAAAACCAATTGATTGCAGATGTGTGGATTTATTTCTGGGATCTCTATCCTATCCCACTGTTTGATGTATTTGTTTTCACAGCAGTACCATGCTGTTTTTATTATATAGCTTTGTAATATATTTTGAAATCCAGTGGTATGATGCCTCACACTTTGTTCTTATTGGTCAAGATTGCTTTGGCTATTTGTGATATTTGTGGTTCATACCAGGATGCTTTCAATTCAGAAAAAAATGTGTAGAAAAAAGATAGCAGGAAATGTGGCAAAATGTATACAGTGATTATAGGTGAGAAGTAAAATCATCAGTGTTATAGATGATTTTGATTTTTAAAAAAGTGTTTATGAATTTTTTAAAGTTTCTCCAAAGGCCATATATTACTTTTATAATCAGAAAGATATTTTATCTTTTAATAAGAAAAATAAAATAATATAGACATAATTAACAGAATACTATGATGAAATAACCATGTGTTGCATGTATCTTATACAGAACTGAGTAATACATATGCATATATATATATATATATTTGTATATATACACACATATTTATGTATATATGCATTTATACCTATATATGTGAATATATGTATATGTATATATTTATTTGTTTCCCTCTGAGGTTAATTAAGTGTAGTGACTCAGGTTTATTAAATATATTCCAAACTCTCTTTCCCTATGTAATTGTTCTTTCCTCCTAATTTTCTTTCCTTCTATTTCCAGACCCAGTCTGGAAAATCTTTCCTTCACTACCTTTTAAATGGTATGGGGAAATTGCTTGACAAAGGCTCCTCCTGGCAGCCTCCTCTTCCTGTCTACTCTTGAATCTCTTTGGTTCGTGGATTAGCTCTTTTACCCATGGCTTATCTTGTTCTTATGTTGAACATACCAGATTTCTGCTTTTGATCAGTTTCCACATCGTGGATGTACTCATGTAAAGCCCTTTTTGGAGAGAGATTACAGCAATTGAGGATATACCTTCCCTACTTCTATTCTGTCTGATACTAAATGCTTGCCCTTACTACAACTTTAGATGTATAATAATCTATCTGTTTCTAACCACTTAACAGCTGAGACATTGCAATTTTTAGGGCTTTGACAAATGAATGCCAGACTAGCCTCACTTATACTACTCAGCTTCTTTCTCAGTTCCCCTAAATAGAATGGTCCAAAAAACATCTGTCAAGATATTTCCTTCTTACCCTTCTCCTTCTTACTTCTTTTGGCCTCCCTTTTATTTTTAGGGGATCCTCTGTCATTTGTTATTACCAGCCTGCCTGGACGATCTGGATCTCATGACCCTCATCAGCTATCTCTTTTCTTAGGTACACTCTCATCTCTGGGGATTGTCTCTTCACAATAATATTTACCCAGATCACAAGAAAACATAGGCATTTAATTACAGTTCAATTCCTCTGCTTTTCTTCAAATTAAAAGATGACTAGAGGCTTTGTGGCAGGGAAGAGTAACTAGGTAGCATTTCTACGTTAACATTATAATTGTATGTTAACATAAAATTACACTATAATCAAGTATTTCAAAATTATTGGGAAAAAGTGATGATAGTATCTTTGTTACCATTGTTGTTATATTTGGGTCTCAGACAGGCAGGCACTTCTCTTCATACATTTTTAGTTGTATTAATCAGTTGCATGAGTATGATTGATCCCTGAGATTAGAGTGTCCTGTTTGCAGAAACAGAAATACCAATTTCTGAATTTGTCATGGCCAATGAAACCCTAGTTCCTAGTGTATGTGGAACTTTGTCACCAAATGCATTAATGGTTTTTCTATACTTCTCTCAAACTTTGTATTTGTTTTCTTCCTGTTCCAGTCCCACAAACATTTATATTGTATATGTGTATCCTTGAGGTATTTCTACTTAATTAAACAGCAATATCAATAAGTTCTGCTACTTTATGGAGTTTAGTCAGGAGCAGAATAGTCAATATATTAATAACGCTATGCTGGTTTGTTATCAAAATTCTGCCAATTATCTTATAGTTACTATTTCAACAATTTTAAGTTTGTACCTATGTCATACACGTATTCTTATACAAATTCTCAATTAGGAAACAAACATACAATCTTAGTAATATCAAAAAAGTTTACTAGTGCTTTTTTATATAACATAAGCACTATAGTTTCTATCATCCAATTATATATTTTAATAACTAATGTGTATTTTACCTACTTAATTGTGCTTGCTATCACTTATCTTTCCAAACTACCTATTTTGAATTGCCAGAGTCTCTTTACAAAAAGGACCCTCATTCTCTGTGATATGGGAACAGGACAGAGGCAGAAATCTGGGACATGCAACATAAGAACCAGATAAGCCGCAGGGAAAAGATCTCAATTCATGAAGCAAGAAGGAGACTAGAGAATAGGCAGAAAGAAGAGGCTTCCGGGATCCTCTTTAAAGCAATTTTCCCATCATTAAATAAAAGAAAGAACCAAGATCGGTGACTGTAGAAGAAAGTAATTATCAGGAGATATGTTCTACATATTATTCCAGCACACTTTTGATGTTCCACACTATGTATAACATTTTTTTCCCCCTGTAGATTTTAAACACACCCTTCTGCGTTTGAGACGATGACTTCTCTTCCCCCTGATTATTAGGAGGCAGTGCTGGAAGTAAATGTTAAGTCAGGGATGGTGCCCAGCCCTGCGGCTAGGTCCCAGGAATACCTGCTGGATAAGTACACCCTGTTATTTCACTAGGTTCTAGAGGAATCTTCCCCAACATTGGCTGCCATAAATCATAGCACTGAGGTGTATAAAACCTTTTCAAATTCTTTCTGGAACAAGGTGGAAAACATTTTTCATTTAGGATACTATATCCAATGTAACATTTGATGCTCATAGGTGTTGGGTAAGAGGTTCCCCTTGGAGTACAGGATTCTGCCTGTTCCTACTTAGAGCACTAAGCAAATCTTTCCGGATGGCAGGAGTTGCAGGTGAAAACCACAGAATGAATACTTTTCTGTCTCAGGGATTTTAATATGGCTTTAAGATAGTCTTTTATGGTGGCTTTAAGATAGTCTTAGTGTGATCTGAAGGTTGATCTGAACAATGTCCCTATAGGTAATTATTACAGTAAAATTGCTGATGGGAGTAGGGTAAATTGCATGGGCTGAAAACCACAGAAACAATAGAAAGGGATATTTTGAGTTGAGGTATAGACTGTGTTGATAAAATAAAACCATGGTAGTTGGAAAATTAGCCTAGCTATGCTGTCATTATGAAATATAGCACCATGGGAACTGTTATTGCATACTATTTATATGGCAAAGCTGGCCTTTAGATGGAGGTTGCTACTCAAACAGCACAAGTACTTTGATAAAAGGATTGTTGACAAATAGAGATTACTAGAGGTCCAGGGTTCAGGATGCTTGGTCTTGTCAGCTGATGTGAAGGGCAACCAATTTTTAGAAGTGATATCCTTCTACGATGTACAGTGTTCCTTTAAACGGCTCTCCCCTGCTCCACCGCATTCAGACTGCACTTCTTTTCCCTGCCCTCACTTGCGTGTACTCGCTCTTGTCTTTTGAAAGGTCCAGCCCCAGCCTCACCTACATCTCTTCCTCTTTATTTTAGTCCTCTAACCATCAACTTTTTTATTCCTGTTAAACCTCTGTCTTGCCTTTCAAATTTACTGCATACCAGTGCTTTCTATTTTACACGCTTTATTCTATAGAATACTTTTTTTTTCTTTTTCTTTTTTGCCCAAAAAGAAAAACTCAAGTAGCTTTTTAGTGATAAGCTTAGTGATAGGAAAAAGACACTAGTGAGGAAAGGGATGGAGCTGCACTGTTGTACTGATGCATGATGACGTGAGAGCTGTCATTAGAAGCTCTAACAGGGATATCAGTAGGGAAAATGAATAGAATGAATGAGATTGTATACATATATACACACACACAATAATATATATACAATTGTGTGTATATATATATATATATATATATATATATATATACAATTTCATTGTGTATATACACAATATAATACAATAACCCTAAACTAGTTCAAAGTTGTGTGTGTGTGTGTGTGTGTGTGTGTGTTTGTATAGAGAGAGATGTCTACGGTACTGAGTTTGAAATTTAGGCATCAACATTTGTGGTATAAATGCAAATTCACCACTTGGCTTTATAATGTGTAAATGACCTAAAGTATCCAAAATAAAAATCCTATTGCAATTCTACCAAAGATTTTTTTTTTTTATTTCAAGACACCTTTACATTTGTTTTCACACCATTCTTTTGAGTTTTTCACCAATGTACTGAACTTTCTGTATCCCAATTCAAGTGAATTTGGAGAAATTTGAATACTTTTGTTAGATTAGTACCAGTGGTGTTTTTCCAGATAGTTTTCTCTGTGTTCACTTGCCAGAAAGGATTTAGAATTTCTTTTCTCAGTTCAGACTCAGATAAATCTAAGAAACATAATTTTGGCAAAGCAATTTAATTGTTTGGACTCAGAAGTTATTCTTTCTTGCTTACTATGGTTTTTGCTTATTTATAATTTAAGACTAATAAGTGTGTATAATTTAATAGATTTAGAATAGTAATTACCTAAATTTTAAGACGGATAAAAGAAGAGTATCCAGGATGTTGAAACAATAAGGTCTGGTACTAAAGATATTGTTTCAGTGTTTCCTAGAGCATGAAAAATGGGTATGCATATGCACAACCCTCAACAAGGTAACAGCATAAAACATCACTGACTTCCGAAACAGGTTAGATGAAAAAGAATTTTACACAGTTCAGAATGATAAAAAACACTTTGCCAGTGCCTTATGATCCTACATTCAGCATCATAGTAGAGCTCATAAAAGACCTTCAGCATCAATCCATCCAGAGCAGTGTAAAGGATTTGCTAGAAACACAGCTTTCTAAAACATGTCTGAAGAGTTAAGCACAAAATCCTTGCTCCACTAGAGAGCACTAATGACCAAACTCTTTTTGCTGAAACTTTGGCAGAGACAATTTCACTTTTTACAAATCTCCTCAATACAGATTAACTATTTCAATTAACTTTCCTGAAGAAGTGGAAGTTCTACCAATATATATGGTGATGAATATAGAATCTTTAGTAGAGAATACCTTCAATGTTCTATGTCACATGATAATGACCTCTCTGTCTTTTTAGTTTAAACTCCAACATAGCACCAAAGGACTTCAAAGTTACAAACGATGTCAACACTGAGAAAGAAAAACTTAATAAATATGATCGTGTAGACTGTGGCATCATTTCACTGCTCAAATGCTGGCACAGTGTTGGCCAGAATTATGCTGTGCTTTCTCCTTTACCAACTAGCAATTGTGTGTTCCTTGAGGCTTGTAGTAAATCCTAAGGGACTGTTCTAGTTTTTAGATGCAAAAGAAATTCAGGAAGCAATACCTAGCTTGCTATGTCATTTTTATCACAGAACCATAAAATCATTGGGTAGAAGTGATGCTGGTGGGCATTGAATACATAACACATCAGCTAAAATAAAATAACAATTGAAAAGTTTATTTTTCAACTAAAGTAAAATATTTTTGAAGACTGTATCTTTATCTTGCTATAGGAAGCCTTGGGAAACAATGTCCTGTATATTATATAAGAAGTATTATATATTGCCAGCTCCTTCTGTGCCAAAATCAACAGATAATAATTAGTAACTAAAACTCCCTATAGATCAAGTGAGCATTGGATATAAAATATCCTAGACTTAGTTGTAACTATACTGACTCAGGATCTCTTTATTGTGGTCTCTTTCCCCCTCCTCCATATCTCACACATATTTCATAGTTGGCTCTACACGTCCTCCTCAAATCTGTTCTGTCTCCCATGTTTACATTTTCATTGAGATACATCAATCCATTCAATCCATTTGGTTAGAAAACTGTGTGTCATCACTCTAACCCCAGCCAACTAGTCAAGTTCTGGTGATTCTGCATCCTAAACCTCCTTCAATTATTTCTTCTACTTTCTAGGCTCTCTATGACATCTTTAGGAAGGCCCTCATTTCTTTCACTTGGATTCAGAAATCATTTGTTATCTCTTTGCTTCCAGTTTCTTCCTTTCCAATTCACCCTCCTTATTAGCACAAGTGTTTTTTTTTTTCTATCTCAACTATCTAAGTGACATGTCACTCCCTATTTAAACACTTACATGGCTCCCTATTGCCTGCAAGAGTACTCCATATACTTTTTAATCAAACAAAATGTTATAAGTGCTAGAGTCTACATATGCAAAATATATCTGTGTTGCAAAGGTGGGTACAATCAACACTAATCTGTTGGGATTCAAAAGGTCCTGATTTCTCTACTGCTTATAGGAGGGATCACTCCTTCAGGACAGGGGAACTTTTACAAAGAGGTAGATGCTTAGTTAAGCTGAGCCTAGAACATAGGCTTTGGAGACAAGTAGTCATAAACTCAAATTTCTGTGTCACCACACATAAGATATGTATCTGAGCAAGTGCTTATACCTTTCCAAGTCCAGCTTTTCAACTCTAAAATGGAGATAATTATGCCTATAATACAGAGGTTCCATGATGGTTCACTGAGGCAATTTATTTCATGCCGCTAACACAATGCTGAGTGCATAGTCGATATTCATATATGTTAGAACTTGTCCCTGTAAAGATATGTAGGAATACAAGAGAATGCTTTACTGTGAAAAGTTATTTCTAGCAGAGAAAAGCACAGGAAATGGCTTGTCCAAGTGAGCATGGCCTGTTTGAGGAACTCCAAGTGACTAAGCAGTTTGAAAGAGAGAAAAAACAGGAGATGAAAAATGAGAAGAAAGCAATGATTTGTTCATAGAGGGTCTTATGTACTATTTTACCATATATCCCTCCTCTATATTGATCTATTCAAGCCTTTTCAACCTTCTTGTCATATTCATTCCCTTCATAACTAAGTTCACAAACTTAGTAGGCCATATTCACTGCTTCTACCGTCTCACCCCACTTCAGTCTGGCATCTAGCCTCATCACTTCATTGACATTATCATCAGTGACATCAACAACTTGTTAATGGCCACCTCAAGTGTACATTCGTCAGTCCACAGTCTTCTTGAACATTCTGGAGGATTCTGGTATGTTTCTTGCTTTCTTGAAAGTCACTTCTCTCTTGATTTCAGTTATTTCTTTTACTCTCATGGTTTTATTTTTATCTCTTGACCTTCCTTTGCCATCGCTTTCAAAAAATCTTAATTCTTTATTATCTCTTAAATATATAATTCTGTTCTGAGATCTTTTCATCCTTCACTCTTATTCCCTCTTGTAGAACTCATCTGAAAAGTGACTTTAGGTATCTACCGACTTGACCACATGATTTGCTTTGGCCAATACGATGTGAGCAGAAGTGATAGTATGTCAGTTCCAAACCCAACCATAAGAGACGTCATGGGTTCTATGCTCCTCTCTGGGAGCTTTCAGCTTCTGTTATGAGAAAAATTTCCACTGGGAAATTTCCAGCCTGAGGCCCAGAATAAATCTGATAAAGCAAATCCATCCCAGTGATCCTACAGGCAAGCAGAATGAAGTGGAATAGCCACAGCCAACCTACAGTTTTGTGAATGAAATAATAAATGATTGTTGTTTTACGTGTTATTTGTTAAGCAGTGTCTTTGTAACTATAGCTAACTAAGATACTAGGTAATACTGATATATAGTTGATATTAACAAATATTTATTGATGAATAAAAATGGAGCCTTTTGGTTAAATGTAATCTTACTCAAAACATTACTATAAACAAATAAAAATACATCACCTCTTGTGAAATGAGGGAGATGAGGGTTGGAGGCCATGGACTGTGTACTGCTCAGATCTCCTTCTAGAAAACATTGTGTGGCAGCCTGGTTGGCTATGGATTCACCATCCCCACTATATATGCACTGAGGCCACATTCCTCCCACTCTGGTCCCAGCCAGTGGCAGGGTGCACAGCATGCATACTAGTGCTTCCCATTCCTGCAGAGGCAAATCCTCCCTCATTGCCACTTCAGCTCAGAAGCTACAGGCCAGATGAGACTTTCTTAGAGCTGCACTGCAGTTTGGCTCTTTATATCCAATCCTCTTTCTTTCTTCTCTCTTTTCATAGATGTCAGACCAGTACTGTGGTCTGAAATCTCTCCCTGCCTACTCCTGTTACCTCTCCTTCGTCCTTCACTGGTAGCTCCCCAGAAAAATCTCTTGCATGTCTAATCCTGTTTTGAGATCTGATTCTCAGGGGACCAGAACTGATAGGGACCAAGTACTCTGTCTATTTTAAGCTACTCTGAGAAGATGCTCCCCCTGGGTGACACCTAATTGCCCATGGGAGTGCAGGTTGAAAACCATTAGTCTTGTGGATAATATCCAAATTCCTCAGCATAGAATGTGCTATTCTTTATAAAATGTTGTCTACTTTATATTCTGATACTTCTCCCCAGAAACTCTAGTCTGCAGCCACCTTAAAGTGTTACATATTTCTGTATTTTTACTCTTAGCAAGTAATGTGATGCTTATCACATAGAAATACTACCCTTAATAAAGTATAAGCAATTTGAGACAATAAGCATTTATATTTTGCTATTCATCACCAGACTACTAATTATCCTAACAATGTATTTTGAGTAAATTTAAAAACAAAGCAAAGATTCTACAATAAACTTTGTCAATTTAATCCAAACTTTTGTCTCTATTGCAGAGGAAGCCACTAGTAAACACACCAACAATCTGCTGATTCAAGGCAGTTAACCAACATCTTGCAAAAATAGCATGTTTGCTGACCACACTAACATAACATATTATCTTTATAATGATAATCAATAATTTAGAAAATGTAATATCCTGGTGGTACTCTATTTTTTTCTTACAAATTTGGTGGTAATGATACAAAAATAATTTGGATATTACTTTAGGAAAATTCTGGTCTTGAGGCTGACATTTAAATTTTTATTTTCCTTTACATACAAAATAAAGATGAAAACCCAAAATTATGGCATAAAAATTTTATCAGTCTTCCTAGATTTCTGTAGTATCATATACTTAAACGGATTACTGAAAAAATTTAGTAATCCTTTGAATAGCACCATAGTTAATGTATTAAGAGAATTCTCAAATTGTTTTATAAAGTTTCACTTTCTTCTTTTAAAAGTAATACATGATAATGGGGGGAAAGAAAAACAGAACAAAATGCTAGGAGAAAAGACAGAATATAAAAATATTAGTAAAAATTACTCTGAACCCCTTATGCCACGGAAAATAAATCACTGTGAGAACTTTGGTATATTTTATTCAAAATATAGATAGAAAGATCACATATGGATAGATAGCCACACATATACACAGACATACAAATACTTATTGCAGCACATATAACTTTAATATAATGGGATATATATGTGTGTATATATACAGCCACACACTCATATACATTTATATCATACAGATATACACACTCACACAGACACAGAGATACGTCTCATTTCTAGATTTTATCTTGAGCACCTCAGAGGAGATGAGGAACTATGGACTAAATGAATTGATGGGGTGCCAAATCAAGAATTTTGCTTTGGATATGTGGAGTTTGAGATTTTATGGGATGCCCAAGTAAAAATACGGAGGAAGTAGTTGCTATGTATGCATTTGGAGCTCAGCGAGAAATCAGTTATATAATGGGGTAATAAGGTTTTATGTCAGACTTTCAAATATAATTCATTAGCTTCTTCCTGTGATATTTGAAGTGGTTTGAATTTGCTAATTTATTCAACAAATATATATTGTACTCTTCTGGTACTTGATATCATACCAAAACACCAAATATCCACCCATCGGAAGCTTATAATCTAGTTGGAGAGACAACAAATTAGTAAACAAAAAATACAATAAACAAATTGTAATTTCGGTTAGTGATGAAGAAAAAACAGTGATGTGTTCAAATATATCAGCCTGAGTTGAGAGTGGACGCATTTTAATGGGTGATCTGGGAAGATTCTTTCTGAGGAAATAACTAAGATAAAAGATCTATAGAGTGATCCACATGTTTGATAATATGATGGGGGCATTTCAGGCAGAGACAAGAGCAAGGATAAAGGTCCTAAGACAACAAAAAACTTGTTATTTAAGAAGCACAAAAAGGCTAATGAGGCCGAAGGATAATGAACTTGAAGGACAGAGTCCTATGACATAAGGTTAGAAAGCTAGAAAAGGGCTGGGTCATTTGAAGCCTTGCAGGCCTTAGTGCAATGTTCAGTTTTTATCAGATGTATAACCAGAAGCCTTTGGAAAGTCTTAAGCAGACCCTGCGTTACACACTCTGGTTGATCGGTGGAGAATAGAAGAGAGGAGGTAAAGTGACAGTAGGAAGATCAAGTAGAAGACTGTAGCCATACACCATGTGAGATATGATGGTGCTTCCATTTGGGGAAATAGTTTGGATAAAAAACATTTTGATTTACTTAGAATTTCATATGGAGGTTATGGATGCAAAGATGTCAAAGAGGACTCATTCCTAGGTTTTGTCTTGAGCAGTCTGATGGCTGATGATATCATTTACTGAGATTTGAAGATTATGGAAGAATCAGGCGATAAAGGGAACCAAAATAAGAAGTTTGTTTTGTATCCTTCATCTTTAAGGTTTTGTGAAACATGAAAGTGAAGATACTGATTGACAGGTAGATATGTGAATTTGGAGATCTGGAAGTCATCAGCATTTTGATGAAATTCAAAGCCATGAGACTGTTTGAGATCATATAGAGAAGCAGACTAAAAAGAGAAGAGGTCTAGGGCCAAACTCTGTGGTATTTAGAAGTCAGGTTGAAGAATCAGCTCTGGAGACTGAACTTGACCAGCCAATGAGCAGCCTGGACACTAGGGGAATGGGGTGTCCCTGATCCAAGAGAGGGAAAAGTTTCAGGAGTCGCCACTGGGATGAATGCTGCTGAGGGAGTTAGTAAAATGAGAACAGAAGAGTGATTCTTAAAAACAGCAAACAAGATGTGGTCAATGAAGTTGACAATAGCAGATTCTGTGGAAATATGGATTCAGAAACTGAATTGCAGCAAGTTGAAGAATAAACAAGTGAGGAGGAAGGGAGACAGCCACAGCAGATCAAAAAGATTAACAGCAAGATGTCTGGCTGTTAATGAAGACAAGAAAATTATGGCAATAGATTTTGTTTATATATGTGTAATATACTACATGTGTAATATACTACAGGTGAGTCTGTCTTTAGGATAGTGGGATAATTCTGGAGAGAGACATTGATTACCGAGGAAGAAGGGGTAGCTGGTAGCAGCCCTTGAAAAGATAAGTGCTTTAGATTCTGAGAACAGGTACAGGATTTGTCTGGCCCTTGCAATACTTACTTTTCAACTTTTGTAATAGGAGAATAGAGAATATAGGAGCAAAATCAGGTAGATTTCTTGATTTGATTCTGTGGTGTTGGGGGAGTTTTTGTCTGATTACTTCTATTTCCTCCATGGATAGTGAGGGAACATAACTAATTGAGATGTGAACTGGATGGAAGGTTGGCTATTGATGGTGAGAAAAAATTAAAGTTTCAAAGTAAAAATCTTAAAACATGGGGAAGTGGAGTATGGGAAAAGGAGAATAATGGGCTTTTCTGGCAGTCTAGTACATTTATTCATGAGCTTATTAATTGATAAGAATTTTAACTTTGCTGAATCAGTTTCTTCCTTGTAACTACCTATTTTTTTAAAGTGTTAGTCATGAATTTTTTGAATGTGTGTGAGTTGTTTATATATTAGGATGTTATGCTTGGGTGTGTTTCTCATAAATATTTATTCATTTGGAAGACTGTCACACTTTTGTTCATAATTTTTGGCATAGGAATAGGTAGCATAGAGAACGTTTTATTTTATTTAAGTCATTAAATCTACCAGTCTCTTTCTTTGTTTTATTTTCTGTGCTTTCATTGGGACTTTTGTAGAAAGCCCAGGAAAATAGAGAATTTTAACACTATGAAATTTTAAAGCTAGGAGTCATCATTTTCAACTGATGAATTTCATTATGATAGATAAAATTTCAAGAGATTAGACTAACCCAGCAAGTGGTACAGCCTAGGTTAGAGAGCAGGTCTGCTTAACTACTGGGAAGCTAGTGATATTAATGGTCTCAATCCCATCTTTTAAAATAATATCTAATATTCCAAAGCTAGGGAGCCTCAATTTTTACTTATGCATCATATGGTACTAGTTAGCACATATAGATGATGTAAACAGAAAAGTACCTTTGCTCTATTGATAGTCTAGAGGATTAGATTCTTTGGGGCAGAACCTTTCTGTTGGTGCTGCTAGAGTATGATTCTTATCTATGACATCTGTCCCTTGTTACTTTCTGTGTCTCTACAAAAGTGTTTCATGGATTCTTTAAAGTTCAGCATCAAACTAGACCAAAGATATTAGGGTTTTGTTTAGACATGGGATAGAATTCCAATATCATTAAAAGTTTGAAACAGAACAAAAAGAGTGGGATTATCAGCTGTACATCTGATTTCAATATTTTGGGTTGTATTAATGAAATTCTATGCAGTTTTTACTTTTGGATTGAATATCCCAACTATAATAGGATTGTCCTTCAATTTTTAGCACAAAAAAGGGGAGAAAAGGGGAAGAGAATTCTTGAAAATTTTTAGCACTTAGAAATAGGCACAGAGGTTGGAATATGGTCCTCAGAGCAAAGGAGTCACTTTTATCTATTTATGTGGATTTCAAAATAAGAATTGCCCTTCAAAGTCTTTCCTTGATGAAAATTATTCACATACTAAATACATTTTCTTGTCCCTTTGCAACAAGATTTTTATGAGAACTGTTGAATCAGATGTTGTAAAGAAAAAAAATTGTACTTATTCAAATATGCACATCAGAAAGAGGAAGGGATCATTCTAATTGCCCAGGTTGTTATATTCCACAAGTCTACCCAATGCTAGTCAGAAAATTATGTTGCAGCTGTTAACCCAGTCAGGTGAACTTTCTCCAGGCAATGATATAAATGTCTAAACCTTTGTCCCACTAACGTGAGCACAATAGCACTTTTACAAATAGCTAAAAACATTTTTAGATGAAAAAACAAAAATAACAAAACACCATTTTCTGTTGGGAAAAAAGAAATAAGTTTGGAAAATTTTCACTGTCCTATTTACACTATGGTAATGATTATGCATCTCAACCATCAGTATCTGTATCTTGAGGATGCCCAATATCATTCCTGTGGATTAGAATTTACATTTTTATTAAAATTCTCCCCAGAGAAATTTTCTTTTAGTAAACATAGCCTAACTGTCTTGGTCTTTGCTACTTTGCATAACGAGTTGTGTGTGTATTCTGTGTATTTGTATGCACAGATATATCTGTGTATACTTAAAAATTGCCTAGGCTCAGAGAACAAAGCCTAGGTGGGGTTTGTTCTCTGAGTCCGGGCAGTTTGTTTTCTTAGTTGCATATATTTTGTTGAAAACAAGAGTCCTCAGCTGATGAAGTAGAAAGGAGCAGACTCGTTCTGCTAGGCAGTTTTTTTTTTCTTCCTGATTTTCCATAGCCAGAGACTATTTTGACTTTCTATCCTTGATACTGAGTAGACATCCTTGAAAACCATAGAATTTATTTCTGTAGCTGGAGTTGGAGGTGACAGGTGCAGGAGTAACTGGTGTGTTATAAGCCAAGTCATACTAGGTAACATGTAAAAGAGTGGGGTTGTGATTAGCCTGGAAATATAACGGTACCCATGTCACTGTATGTCTCAGTTGTAGTATCTGGAGTTTTGTGTAAGTCAATTTTTTATTGGGCTGGATTTCTAGGAATGCCCACAGCATGTTCACATGTTTGGTCACTGGCAATAACATGCAAGTAACACCCCTCAGTCATTCTGATGATCAGATGTCGCCATATATTTCCAAATGCTCAAAAGGGAGACAAATAACACCCCAGGTTGTGAGCCACTAAGTAAAATATTTCATAATAATGTTATAGCATCATATATTTAAAAAATTTTTCTAAGTGAATACTTTTTTTTCTGTTAGATCTTCTAATAGCTCAGCCTAAAATGTTACTTAGTTATTCTACCTAAAATGTAGCATAGCTTTTGTTCTGTAGTGCTTCTCAAAGTCCTACATCAAAGCAGGGTTTGGGCCTTTTCTCAGTGTTGACTTCATCTTGGATTCACTCTCTGCTGCCACAAACTTTAGGAAAAGATTTAGAAAGGATTTTCTGAAAGAGAATTCTTTGCCCCTTTTGTGTTTTCTCTTAGAGGCTCTGTTTCTTCCACTCCATCCTGCTCTCCAACTCATGGTTTAAGTACCTCCAACAGGTGAGAGACTCTGGGTTGAGTTGTCGCCTTTCACCTGGAGAAGAAATGAAAGACCATGAGCAATGTTTCTACATATGTGGATTAATAGATTTGCTAATCAGGATGAAAGAAATAATCCAGGAAGAGAGCTAGGAAGTCAAAGGGGATAAAAACCAACAGTAAAATGTTCCCAGATAAGGAATATGTCACAAATAAAGAAGAAAAGAAAAATCTGAACTACTGGAACTGTATAACAGGTCTGCATATTACCTGTAAGGTAAATCAGGATCATCAGTGGGGAACAAAAGCAGTTTCCTGTTCTTTCTATAGCAATAACTAGGGTTCATAGGTACCACCTGTTGAGGAAATCACCTCCTGGCCCAGGGATTGAAGAGGAGAAATAATACAGGTTGACTCCATTCTGAGGCTTTTCTAACAGCGCTAATTTAAAACTGACCTCACTTCTTGAAACTGTAGTACTTTTTGTTTGTTTGTTTTTGTTTTTCTGTTTTGAAGCTAAAAGTCCGAATTAATTTATAAAAGTCCATAAACATATTCCATCCACTTCTGATTTTTCATTTGGGCACAGAACTATACTCACTACAGTGAACTTGAAATTTTATAAGGTGGTAAATGCATCTAATTAGGTATTACAAAATCCACATGAGATGGTATCCTTTACTTTTACAAAGCAGAGCAAAGGTGAATTTCTTTCAAAAGAAACAACTTTTAGAAAAAAATATATGGACAGCATTGAAACACACATACACAACTGCAGGGAGATCCAAGAATACAAAGAAAATAACTATAAATAATGATTTATAGACCATCTTCTCTATGATAAGCACTTTGCCAGTCAATGAAGCTACGGAATCTTTAGTTTTCACTAAAACCCAGCAAGATACCTATATTTTACAAATGGAGAACTGAAATGGAGAGAGTTTTAGTAACTTGGATACTGGACATGCGATACTTTGTATGGCCAGAATTCCAATCTAGTCTTTGTGGTGTCAGAATTTATGGTTTTTAATATTTTTTCAGTGCATGTGGATTAGATTAAGAGAGGAGTAAATGTGGCATTGTTACTTTTATGGAAGTGATTTATCCCAGTTAAAGAAGAACATCCATAGTACTTTTCTCATATATTTCACAACATTGGAAAAAGAGAAATGACAAAACAGTTATGGAAGACTTTAAATCTATACATACCAGCTATGAATTCCTTAAGTTATTGACATGTCTTGATAATACTGGAACTCTCAAAAAGGACATGAAGCAACAAGTGGACTACTATGGACTTTGTTAAAAAAAATAAAGGAGAACTGGTTAGTGAAAAAAGTAATAAGAACTTTGGGAGTAAGTAATCATGTAATTTTGAGTCTAAATTGGTCTGTGACAGGGACATTTGTTTCAGAACTTTTTGTATGGTTAAAAATAAACTCTGGAAACTACTAGAATGTTCCCTACTATGGAAAGTTGAACAAATTGTGGTACATGAAAATGCTGGAAAATTACATAGTCATTCAAAAGAAGGCATTAGATCTATGTCAATTGTTTGGGACAGAGTCTGTGATTATAATGACAGAGAAAAGCAAGATGCAGAGATGAATACATAATGTGGTCCCTTACATAGGTTGGATTCTCCAGAAAGCAGGATCTGAGATGGAGTTTAGATGCTGAGATATTTATTATGGAGTGTCTTGGAATCAACACCTATGGAAGGGAGGGGGAAAAAGCAAGATTGGGGAGGGGAGTGTGGGGGAAGTGAGGTCTGATGAGAACGTGGCTGACCCAATGGGGAGGTCTACAGCTAGGCCATCACTGTCCCTGCATTGGGCCAAAATGGACAGTAAGTCATACCCCGACCTAGATCAGTCATTTGATGTGGGAAACAGTGTGACCTTGGGTGAGGCAGCTGAGACAATCACTGAGGGGACTGAGAGCTGAAGGCATGTGCTAATAGCACTCCCAGCTACCAGTCCTTCATTGGGGGGGGGAAGGGGGGCATCTGGCTGGCACCTCTGTCCATCACAATATTTAAAACAAATTATGTCCAAACCCAAAAGGTGTAAATGTATTTGTAAATGATTATAATCTTGGTCATGGGGAAAAGCAACTGGCCTGGAGGTAATCAAAATAAAACAAAAGGTAAAAATATTAATAACATAAAAGAAGGAATAATATCATATTTATGTAAAATTTAAAATGTGTTGACGTAATATTTAGAGAAAAGTATGAAAGAATGGTCATCCAATAACATTTTTCTCTGGGCATGACATTACCTTTCCATTATGCTTTTCTATGTTCTTTGAGTAAAAATAAATATTTATTATTTAGATAATTTTAAAAATTATAAAGCTATTTAAAAATTATAGCAAATGAGATGATCACTAGATATACTTAAAACAAGGCCTTAAGTTTTCAAGAAGTAAACTTCAAAAAGTTTTAAATCACATAGCAAGATGCTGTAAAAGATAAGATAGCTTTAAAGGCATTGAAGTTTTGCAAAACCAGTCATAATCTTCAAAAGTTTACATTAATAAATTAAGACTTCATATATAACATGCACTTATTCAAATATTTTTTGAGTGTTTTAATGAGCTAGGAAGTTGGGTTACATCCAGATAGAAAGCAAACAAAAATCTCCACGCTCATGGATCTCACATTAGATGGGAGGAAAGAGAAAATAAATAATAAGAGCAATAAATGAGTAAATACCATGGTAGGTTAAAAGTTGTTGAAAGCCAGTTCCTGGGGAAACAGGATGCCAAACTCTGTGATTTGCATTCAAGAACTTTATGGAGGATGCTCTTGAGAACAGCTAAGAGGGTGCAAGAAAACAGGCACAAGTGGCCCAAAGTGACCTATTGGCAGCCATAGTTTAAAGATTAATGGGTGCTCACTGTGACCCCTGTTTGATGTGTTCTCCCTCTGGGAACATGACCAGTAGGTCTGCAGAATTGATAGTTGAGGTAACTTCAGACTATATCTTGATTCAGGGCAGGAGAGTTAAGGTAGTGCTGAATCAAGACTGTAAAAGTATACTGTTGTCCATTTGGAGTGAATGCAAATAGTTTCTTCCCATCTTTTCTGAAGTGGTGAAAAAGAATACCTTGGTCAGATTACCTACTTTATACCATATGCCAGAGGAATTGTTAGCTGGACCTAGCAAAGATACCACATCTAGCAAAACAACCGTGCTTGGGGTTTCTTACAGGTTGAGTTATCAGTAAGCCATAAACCTAAGATCCATCTGGGTTTTATAAAGACAAAACTGGAGAATTAAATGGAGATATAATTTGAATCACTAATCCTGAATCACTTACGTTTTTAATAGTGTCAATAATCTCTGCTTATTCTCCACTGTTTTCAATATTAATACATCCATAACCACTGTGTGTGAGCAAGTTTCAGAGATTTTGACTATGCCTTTCCCATTATGATAGCTCTTAACCTACAGGCCAAAGAACCAATGTGGGGTATTTTTAAAAGCTAATTATATCTATTTCAAGTGTGCATATGGATACCAGCTGAGCCCACAAATGCTGTTGTCCCACTGAACCCCATATGAACCACATCTTGGACTTGACTCTAATAAATACCCCCGCTCCCAAATGGGAAGGTCATAATGATGCTTTGGTACTCTAGGTATCTATGTCAACTTGGACCTTACATCAAACAAACCTTCACATGTTTTTGCTTTCTCCCTCACTCCCATGTACAATTACCCAAGAAAATAGCAAGGTCTGATTGGCAGGGACTAGGAGAACCATTACTGTGTATTCTTCCTGTGGTGGTGCAGGTTTCTTCCTCCTAAGGTACAGGTCTTTCTCTCAATCAGCAATTCTAAGTCTGAAAACTGGCTCAGGTCTGAAATCTAGGGAATGGATTGAAACTTTTTTATTTGAGTAATTGCCCTCAGCTTCCTCATCTTCCATCCTTTATTTTGGTTGTACACATTGTGCCTTTGTTGGCTGCACATATATCTTACCCCTAGATATGCTATATTCTGTAACTACCTCTGTGGCTCTCTATAGGTCCTTTCCTGCTGCCACTCTGAAGTTGCTGCTCATTATAATTATTTCCCCAACTGCTGTCTGACAGTTCAGCACTGCTCTCTGGTCTCTATTAACTGGGGATCCTATGTGTCTCATTGCTATCAGTGGGCCAATTATTAACAGTATCTTCTACCTTCATCCCTGACCAGTAAAAGACAGCCCCCACTAAGCATCTCAGTCATGCCCATGCCCTTCCCATCAACATATTCCTTTGGCAAATGGAATTTCTTTTCATGAATCATAGTGGTCTGGTAGTTTTTCTGACCTAGTTAGTGTGTCCACTCTAGCATGCCCACTTCTGGGAGCCCTCTCGTTCTTTACAACTGTTAAGATTAAATAGTTCTGGCACTGAAACCTCATAGAGTGTAGTCCATTACTCTTTCCAAGCTTATAGGACTAATCCTAGCACCTTGTTTGCTCCACCTTCCATGGACTTTGTATGGGCTTTAAATACCGTGACCTAGGAGAGTGCTGTCACATCAGTAAACTCTTTTATATCCAGCATTGTCAAAATCCAATCCCGTGTGTACTCTCCTGGATCCTGACAGTATATGTTGGCTAACTTTTCTTTTAGGTTCCAATCCCTTTGCTACTTGGGTAGATTCAGCACTTCCCCAGGTGCGTTAGGTTGTGACTTAACCCTCGTTATTGGGTATGAAGTGGAGGGATAGGAAGTGGCAGCATATCCTAAAGAGAGCATATTTGATATTGCAAGGAAGACAGCTCAAGCACAGGTAGGCTAGCCCATTAATTAACAAGGAGGAGTGTATCACTTTGACAGTCTCAAGGGGTTCAGGAGAATCTGGAGATTCCAAATTTGGAGTGCTTCAACCCAGATATCCACATCCCAGATTTCAAAGTTCTATCCCTTCCCAACCTGGCCTTGGCATAGCAGACCTCCTGGGGTTGAGGATTCCACTTTCTAAAGAGCTCTGCTCCTCTTTAATTAAATACTGAATCTTCAGCTTTTGCTTTCCTCTGGCCACAAGAGACCCTCTTTATGTTAGTGATTAATCACACTCAGACTTCCCTTGTCCTTCTCCTGTGTATCCATTGCCCCGTTAAATAGCCATCCAATTCCAAATTCCTTAAAATTATTATTATCCTTGAAATCATCAAACTCCTCAGAGAGTGTACCTGCTAGTAAATGCCTTTTAATGTCTATTTGTTTCCAGTTCTGCATCACTGGAAATTTTAATAATGTCAATGCAATCAAATGCCTTGGACCTAACAATATTTCATCTACAACAACTGAAGGAATTTTTATTGCCATCTGGCTGGCAGGTGATCCATCTCCAAACATCTCATTTTACACTCTGCTTTCTAGAGTCAATTCTAGTACAAAAGTCATAGGTCAAGTTTCATGAGACTCTGATATTAAGAAGTTTGTGTACTTAAGGAATACTGGGTAGAACTCTCAGGAACACCAGTGAGATACGAGAGGAGAAGAATTGGGCAGAAGGAGAAATTGAATTGTGATACAGCTGCAACAGAAGACTCAGCTGATCCTACAGGGAGTTCTAGAGTTTGGATGGCTGTTCACAGTTGTCCCAACCTGATGCAGGGGGACCAACCATTAAGCCTTTGACACTAACTAGTCATTGTATGTAGGCTGCTCCATAGCAGGAGACATAGTTTTGAGTGAGGCTGCTCTCTTAGCTGAGGGCAATTGTCAGAGAGAAATTCAGCTTAGCTTCATAAGCCACCACCGACACTAGGGAAATGAATTACTCTCTCTAGGGGAATAAAGAGAAAATCTAGTTTGTGCAGCATATTTCAATGGAAAAGTTAATAAATTCAACAGGGAAAAAATAAAACAATTACTTAAGGAACCGCACAGTGCCTGGACTGAGGCAGAAGAAGAGAGGTGATGGGTTAAATTTGAATAAGTTGCACAGTGTAGGTCTCATTGAGAAGATAATATTTGAGCAAAGACTTGAGGTTAGTCATGGTGAAACTTGAAGGAAGATTGTTCCTGCAAAAGAGAATAACCAGTGTGGAGCCTGAGACAGAACCCTGTCAAGTGTGTTAGAAAATTTGGATATGAGTAAATCCTGAAACTACAAGTTTTAGAATTATGCCTATCATAAAATGCTATTTAAACAGGTTTTTAAAAGTCTATAAAGCAATACCATATGACACTCACTGCTACATTCATGTGCACAATGAAACTCTGAACCAGAAATATATACCCAAACTACTGAAGTTAGCATGAGAGAGAGAGGAAGAGAGAGAGAGAGAGAGAGAGAGCAAGGAAGGAGGTGATGGGAAAAGGAAAATATAAATTGGCCTTCAAATCTACCTGTAACTTTTGTTTCATTTACTTTAATAATCTGAAGAAAGAGGAAATGTTAATGTTAAATCTATGTGAAGATTATATGGTATTAAATATATTACTCCCTGTGCTTTTTAATATACTTGATATATTTCCCAACAAAAAAGAGAAAAGTCTATATGTGGGCTAGAGACAGACATGGAGACTGGATGACTGAAACAATATTCTAGCTGACCAAGAATGCTTTATATTGCTTCTGATTTTCTAGCTGTTGATGTTGATAGTGTTGAGCCTAGTGATAATCTGTGTAATTAAACTTTTTCTTTTTATCATAAATTCCCTTGATCCTATCCTACCCTATTCTTCCATGTTACCAGCCCCATCCTGATTTATTTCAAAATACTTTGTGTGTGTGTATTTCAAAGGTATTATTTGCAGGATTCTTAATTCTATCATCTTCATGAATTTTGGCCACACTCACCATGTCAATCATTTGCTCTGCATCAACCCAAGCACACATTTCTTCTATTCTGCTCCTGAGCAGCTAAAAACCTACTGCAAAGGTATAAATATATTCCTTTTATGTTGATCTATCAATATTGCTTTCAACTCATTTACCCTTTCCTTGCTTACGTAATTGAATTCAAGTCAACTCATATTCACTGAGCATTTAATGAATACGTACTCTTAAGTTCTGTACTCCCTTCTTTGCTTCCCAAAGCAAATGTTTCAAATCTTTATCACTGATTTTATGCACCACATCTACCCTTACTCTCTTACTTTTACAAGATGATCCTTCACCTCCAATGAAAAAATAGAGGTAATCAGAACTGAAATCTCTTTTGAATTCCTATACCTCAGAATTGCCTTTATATTTCCCCACTTCTTTTCTTTGCTTTTTTTCACTTTTCTCTTTGCTTCTCCTCCTCCTCCTTCTCTCTCTCTCTCTCTTTTTTTTTTTTTTTTTTTTTTTTTAAAGAAGATTGTCCTTACTCATTTCCAAGTTCCAAGGCTGGTTCTATCATTTGGGCTTCTGATTCAATTTTTAAATTCCCATTGATAACTTTATATATTAAGTACTTTCTCACTTGTGTAATTTGTATTGCTCTCATTTATTCATACTTTTTTTTATTGAGTTAACACTATATGCCCTGCATTATTCACAGCATTAAACAAAATAATGCCCCTATTCCCATATAGCTTGAATTCTGTGAGAAGAGAAAATTTTAAAAAAGAAATATGTTGATATGTTGTCTATATACTGTTAGGGGGTAATAAATGCTTTCAGAGAAAATCAAGCAGGAAAGGGAAATCGGGATTACCAGGGTGTGTGATGACATTTTTAAAAAAGCAGATTCCTTACTGAGAAGGGGTCATTTGAGTAAAAACATGAAGGAAGTGAGTGAACCATCCATGTGGATGTGGGGGAAGAGCATGCCAGGCAGAGAGAACAATACTACAGAGATCTGAGGCAAAGCAAACCTGAGCTGTTCCAGGAGTAGCAAGGAGACTGGAGTGGCTGAGCATGGAGGAAATGAGGTAGAAAATAAAAGGAGGCCAGATTGTGTGGGCCCTATTTAGCCACTGTAGGAACTTTGGCTTTTACTCTGAGGGAGTAAGGAGTCAGTGAGGTTTTCACATAGTGGTATAAAATATCTGGCTTTTGTCTTGGCAGGATCACTGTAGCTTTGGTGCTGATAATAGGCTGTATGTGAGAAGGGAGGAAGCAGGAGAACAGTCATGAGGTTCTCTGGGTGAGAGATACTGGTATGAACCAGGGCGTCAGCAGTTGAGAAGCTAAGAAGTGGTCTGATTCTTAATATATGTGGAAATGGTGCAAATGCTGATTAATTAGCTGTGGAGAGTTAGAGACTGTATTAGTCAGAGTTATTCAGAAAAAAACAAAACCAGTAGGATATATATAAAGAGGGATTTATTTTGAGGCATTGGCTCATGTGATTATGGAGGCTGAGAAATCCCACAATTTGTACTTGCAATCTGCAAGCTGGAGGCCCAGGAAAGTTGGTGGTGTAGTTCCAGTTCAAAAAGTTCCTCAAACCGAGGAAGGCGATGGTGTAAGTCCCAGGCTGAGTCCAAAGGACCAAGGACCAGGGACACCAATGTCTAAAGGCAGAAGAAGATGAAAGTCCCTGATCAAGAAGACAAAGAAATAAACAATTCTCCCTTCTGCTTTTTTGTTTTGGTCAGGCCCTCAACAGATGGAATAATGTCCACCTGCATCAGTGAGGATGATATTTACTCAGTTTATTAATTCAAATGCAAATCTCTTCCAGAAATACCTTTAAAGACACATTAGAAACCATGTTTTATCAACTATCTGGGTATCCCTTAGCCAAGTCAAGTTGACACTAAAATTTACCATTGCAGAGATAAAGAGGACTTGAAAATGACACCAAGATTTCTGATATGAGAAACTGGAGTGATGGAGTTTCCATTAACTGAGGATCAGTTTTGGGAGCACTGGAGGAGAAAGGAGTTCAATTTTAGATAATTTAAGTTGACTTTTAAAGTAGTTATATATAAAAGTCCATACTGGAGATACACATTTGGAGTTATTAAGATATAAATAATATTTAAAGACACGAGACTGAATGATATCAGGAAGGAAGTAAGTGTAAACAGATTTTAAAAAGTGGTCTAAAGTCTAAACCCTGAGTCTTCAGTGGTAGGAGGTTAGCAAGGTAGGAGATTAATCAGGAGAGTGGTTTCCTAAAAGCCATGAGAAGAAAATGTCAAATGCTGCTAATGAGTCAAACAAGAAGAAGACTGAAGCTGATCTTGAATTTAACAAGGCACGGTCATTAGAAATCTTGATAAGGGTCTGATTGAGGTCACTTCAACAGATAAAGGGAAGAAGAAAATGACGTCATTGCATAGATTCCATTCTTTCAAGAAATTTTACTGTCAAAGGAGTGAATTGAGCTGTTGGTGGAGGAAGGAAATGGTATTAAAATGTAAAACAAAACAAAACAAAATAAAGTATGTTTGTATACAGGTGGTAATGATATAGTTGAGAGGAATAATTTGATGAGCAGGGAGAGCTGCTGGAAGGAGGTTCTTGACCGGGACTAGAGCATATGGGGTCTAGAGAGGATTTGTGAATTGGCCTTAAATAGGAACACTTAGAGATTATTCTAATAGGAGAAAAGGAAGAATATCTGTGTACAGATTCTAAAAAATGAGTAGGTGTGACAGTGGGAGCTCATGGCAGTTTTCTTCTAGTAGTTTCTATGAACTCAATGAAGTAGGAAGTGGAATAAAGAACAGGAAGATAGTGTTAAAGGTTTGAGAAGGGAATATATAAAACAGAAAAAGAGGAAAGAGGAAGAGTCAAAGCAATATAATTGCTCTGCAAATGACAGAATTTCATTCTTTTTTAAGGGTCAGTAGTATTCCATTGTGAATATATACCACATTTTCCTTATCCAGTTGTCCCTTTATGGACATTTAGGTCGGTTCCATATCTTGTCATTTTTAGCAACATGGATGAGCTTGGAGAAAATTATATTAAGTGAAATAAGCCGGGAACAGAAAGAGAAACACCACATGCCCTCATTCATAAGTGGGAGCTAAGAAAGAAAGACCACAGTAAAGTGTTGAACTTTCAGAAGGAGAAAACAGACCTATAGTTATTAGAGGTGGGAAAGGGGAAGAGGAAGGGGGCTTATGGAGTAATTGGGTAAGGGATACAAAGAATAATTATGATTTGTAATGATGAACATTCTAATAATACTGATTTGATCATCACATATTGTATACAAATACTGATAGTCAACTTCATACCCCATAAATATGTATAATCAAAAAAATTTTTTAAAATTATATATATATATATATAATTGCTCTGCAACATTAAAGGCCCTCTTGAGTAATCACCATGAAATTAAAGTGAGACTTAGATTTGTAAATCTTTTTACAGCCACATTCAGATATCCAGTTACAGAAATGAAGCAGACACAAAGCTGTGTTTAACCAGTGGAAGGGTTTTGCCTGGCAAGTTTAGCCAAGAGGAAGCCAAACAAATTGAGGTCTATGAAAGACAGCATTCAAAGTGACTGATCATGGAAAACTGAGAATGTTTGAAAAGGAATGTTGTAATGATTGAGTATGTAGAAGAGAAGCAAAGGCATGACAGGGTGAGGGAAATGGTGGCAGAACCAATGGATTGTAGGAGGGAGGGGGTTGAAGGATATTCAAGAGCCAAAGATTTGGGGAAGTGATCTAGAAAAACAGGAGGTGACGGGTAGAGTTTAGTGGCTGAAGTAGAGTGAAGAAACATCGTTGGAGGGAGGTGGTCCAGGAGCAAGAGTACTGGAAGAATTAAATACCTAAAAACTGAAAACACTCAGAATCAAGAAAAGAATCATGGTAGAGTGAGCCAGAAGCTAAAGCTAATTTTTTCAAAGATTGAGGACAAACCCACAGTCCTTCAGATGATTTTAACAAGGCACAGAAGTGGGTAGCATAGTCTGAAGACATGAACATTAAAGCAGGGGAGGGAGGGCTTTGGAAAGCATGGAATAGTGTGGTAGTGTCAATAAGGAGTGAGGATGAAGCTTCCCTACCGTCACCATTTGAGAGAGCTATGCAGTGACCCTGAAAGAACCACCTCGCAGCAAGAGCAAGATGAAGGGAACTTTCAGAGAAGTTGTTGAGGACATGGGGGACTTTGCTGATGACAGACAATCAATCTCAGGAGTCAGGGACGTGTGGGAGATGGCTATGAAAGGTGGTACAGAGCTGTATGGAAACTAGCATGAGGAGGATGGGCAGTGTCCTGGAAATCCAGGATTTCTGGTTATGACTGACAAAAATAGTGATAAAGTGAATAAAGATAGGAGTTTTGTTGGTCTCTGGCCAAAGTGGAAGAGGTGAGTGTGGGAGAGTATGCCAAGGTTAGAATTTGTGGGCCTCTCTCCGTCATCTTGATGGAGGCCTGGCGACCAGAAAAGGCATGGTCTTCACTGCATAGTTACCCACGTCACCATGATGCCTTTGAAACTCTTCTCTCAATGGCAAAAAAGTCCTTATTGCCAAATTTGTTGGCTTCTACAATGGGGCAAGCTCAAATATGTAGGAAGAGCCTCTAGTTTCTATTTTTCTACATAAAATAAATGTTAGTTTCCCATAAAAAAGATTATAAAATAAACATAGTTTCGGTACATGAATCAGCAGAAGCCAATTGTGGTTTGTATTCAGAGCAGCATTAGTAATGGGAGTCTGTCATCTCTTTCCAAACCAATCAGTGGTGAAAATAAAACTGCACTGTGTACAACCCGAGGATTGCCCCGGCAGCTTCTTTCAAGCCTTTCTGGACCTTTCAACATCATTATTTCTGTGGACCATTCATCAATTTAGGAATACCTTCTTTCCTGATGACTATTTCTGAATCACCTTCCTTGTCTTCTGAAGCTCATCAGTCCCTTAAATAAACTATAGGCCTCCCGCAAACTGTCTACATGACCTTCCCATTCTGTTCAGTAGCTGGGATCTGAATCTAAAACACCCTTAAGAGACAGAATATTTCTCCTCTCTCCAAATCATGTTCTTCAATGTAGGTCAGAGGGACCTTCTCTAAACAAACACAAAAAAACATACAAAAATTGGAACTGAACATAGACATCCTGAACCAAACAACATTTAATGGTCTCTGTTTACTTCCAGGCAGTCTTTCTCCTCAGCATAATGGTAAAGGTCATATACAATTTAACTCTAGTCTTCCTCCCAGGTCTCATTTCCCAACACTTTTTCTCTTCTTGGAGTCCCGTTACTGCAGCCACATTCAACAACACAACATTTGTGCTATGCACTTGTGCTACACACTTGTGTTCCCTTAGCTTTTACTTGCACTATTTCCTTTAGATCAAATATTCCTTCTCCTCTTCTCTGTTAGTCGTTCCAGTTCAAAGAAAACTTCTTTTGTGAGGTCTTCCTCGGGAGAAGTGCAGCCATCCAAATTGTCCAATCTTTTTTGTTTGCTTTCATTACACTCTGTTTATACTTACAATATGGAAGTCTTCAGAATCTGGATTTTGTTACTTACATTCATTTGTATTTCTTTTTATAAAAGAGGTAAGATAATCATCATTAGATCTCTGTGTGTGTGTTCCCTGCCTGAGTACCTGCTATTAAATTATTACTTTCTCAAGGGCAGTTTCTCATTACCTCCGTACCTGACACTATGTCATGTATATAACTAGTGTTCAAGAAATATTTATTCAATTAATATGTGATAGGGAATATTCCAGGGAATAGGAAGAGTGAATGGCTATCAGCTAAATGGAGAGATGACAGTAGAATGTGATATCCATAAGGACAGGGATTTTAACCTATTTTGTCTTTTGGGAATTCCATAAAAATAAAAAAAAATGGGAATGCCATAAAAATGAAAAAGAATTAAAAAGATTAATATAGGAGATGTCACACTTACATTTTTAACACTTAACCTTGAGCAATATACAGGTGTTTATAAAATGGTGAAGTCTGTCACATCCTAATTCAAACGCACTTTTGAGAAAAATGGTGGCTATTTCTTTCACAATCAACCTTTAAAAATCATCTGAACTGACATAGAGAAAAATGTCCCCCCAAGTATATTACATAAAATAGCCAATTTTTTCTTTTACTGAACTTTTAATTTTAAAGACTACTTATGCTTCTTAATTCTATTTAATTTTAAAATCAATCACTCTCGTGCTGAATATTTTTAAACGAATATGACACTTTGCATGGATCCCATAAATAAACAAAACGTGCACAGCTTTGTTTATGTTAGGAACCTTCTGCTAAGTGTTGCTTCTATTTATTTACTTTTAAATTATGCCAGATTTTTGCAAATATGAGTCAGTTTGGGGATCAACTTGAAATTTTAAAGACTGGCTATTTACTTTGCTTCTGATACCTTGCAAATATGTCAAGGTAATAGTTTTAAAAGCCAACAGAAGTTACAGAAGGAATATATTCAAGACGGACTGACTTGTGGAAATAGATGTGCCATTTCATAAAATTTATCATTTCTCTTAATTTCTTTTAACTTTCTTCTTTTCTTTGCTTTCTCCTTACATCCAGAGTTCTTAGCCCCCATTCCCTATATCTCAAGTTCAGATACTCCCTGATTTGTGTAGTACAGTACAAATGGTCTGTGATAATGAACATGAGATATGATTTAATAGATAGGTAGATAAATCAAAACTTTGCCCAGAAAGCCACGTTGCTAAAAACAAGCCATGCTTACAGATGATCATGACTGAAATTATAATTCACTAATTTACTCATAATAAAGAGTTGGCATCCATAAACTGACTTCCTCTTATTATATATAATCTGGCATGATTCATGAGATTTAGGGCTGGTTAGCTTTTCTAAGATAGTAGAAATCAAGTTATGATAGAGTTATGTGAAGCACCAGACCCCGATACTTGTCTCACTACCACTCATCCTTCTACCTTCTTTCTCCTTCTTAATTGAACCCTGGTCATGCTCAGGTATTTTCTATCCTCTGCACTTCCATGTGCTTCAGGATGATCCCATCTCTAGTTACAGGCATGGTAGATAAGTATAAGACTAAGTCGATATCATTTTGTTTGAGAATGTTAGTTTATGTGTGGATATCTGACCTAAGTTTGGTCAACTGTGTCATAGAGAAACTCAGAGGTAGTGCTTCTAGGAAAGTTCCTCACTCTAGAGATACAGACATATAAAAAAGACCATCTTTTTCTTTCCCTGAATGCTTTTTATGCCTGGATATGGTACCTGGAACTTCTGAAGCAGTATCTGTGACCTGCTTGAGGGAAGAGCCAGGCTGATGGGAATGACTGAGTGGAGAGACGGGAAGAAAACTGTCCCCCTCATGGAGTTCATAAGCCACAGATTATTCCTTGCCTGGAGACTGCCCTGACCGGGACCTCATTAGTTAAGCCAGTTAGAATAATTCTCTTACATGTAGTCAGGAAAACTTCTTTCTAGCTAAGGTAAAAGAATAAAGTTACTTTTTGTTTTGTATATGGAAAGGATACGCATATCTGGATTTCTTTTGCAAGTATATTAGAGAGCAGTAAAATATCGAGAGGCTAGATTTTGTTGGAAATTGTTCAAATTTTTGACTTGAAATTTTGTAAAGAAAGGTGTGTAAATCGATTAGTGTTGCCATTGGGTAAGAGGACTTTTTCACTAATATAAGGTAGCCAAGAATTATTAAAATAGAATATCTTTAAAAATAGAAACACTCCAAAGGAAATGTCATTGTATTATCATGCATTTTAAAAGAGCCAAGTTACAAATAGGTAAAAACAGCTACTCTTTCAAGCAGTGCTACCATTATAAAATGCTAGCAGTTAACAGAAAGAGACTGGGTTGTAAACAATGACCCCCTCATTCGAGAAACAGTTGATCTCAAAGAAAGAAATACAGTATTTTTATGACTACCCCATATACATTACTCTTCTAGTCATTTTGTTAATTTTCAATGAAATACAGCTCCTAATTCAGCTTCAATGAGTACATACATTTGAAATTTTCATATCACATCCTATTTGAAAATTAGTTCATATTGTAATGTGTTTTAGGTAAAATGGGTCCACAAAAAAAGGGGTAAAGATAAAACTGAATATGATGTTAATCTTAATCTAGATATATATAGTCTCGTGGGATATAATTTCAAAGACGGGATGCTAATTTTTTAACACTAACAAACGTAGCTGTGTTGTTCACTGCTCTATTTAATTGAATTATAGCTGGGCTATCAATCAGGCCACTTGTGGCCCCTCGAATGCCTTTTGTAAATCAGACCCACCTGATTATGGCTTGGCAAACAGAGTAATGGGCTGGATTCCAGGCTCTACTTGTCCTCTTGGCCAGGAATTGTGCAGTGAACAGCTAGCACAAGCGCACTCAGAGGCCTTGGGCTGCAAATTCCAATGCTTAGGTAGACAAGCGTTAGATGGCAGAGAGTGCTAAAACTTCGAGCAAACTAGAGACTCCATCACTAATAGTAGCACAATGTTTTCAGATCTTCCAATTTTGAAAATAAAATGGAAATCTAATTCAGCGTTATTTCGTACCATGGATTCAAACAAAAGGTGTTTGAGGACCAAACTCAAATTGTGAACTGGCAGTTTATATCTCTGACTAAAAGGATGTGTTTAGCCATAGGTACTTGCTCAGATACTACTGTTAATCCTAATCCTATTTGGTTCAGGAATGTCGAGTTCCTGATGGTGATGGTGTAATGAGAGAACTGGGCAAAGACTGTATTTTTCAAAGGTAAGTCTCAAGTAGGAGAGACCATAGATATAAATATGGAAGGGAGAGTAAAAAAGTAATAAACGTGATAGCAGCTCTGAAGAAAAAAGAACAAGTTTTGTAAAACTAAGTACTATGTGTGGAAGAGAGAGTTGTGATTTTCAGATAGTTTCCATTTTATAGTAAGGTTCTGCTAAATAGCTCCAACACTTTGCTAACATTAATTAAACCGCACAAACCCTGTGAGATAGGTAATTACTATAATTAAACTGATATTCCAGATTGGTAAAAATGAGACATAGAATGCCCAAGGTCATAGTAAGATTGGATAGTCCAGTTTGGCAGACAAACTACGTGTTCTTACATCATATTTCCCTCCAGAAGGGTCTCTCTCTCTCTCTGTTTAGATTAAGAAGATATAATGATAGGATAAATAAACTTGATCATTGGGAAGTTAAACTGCAAGTTGATTAGGGAAGCTTGAAGACAATATGGGAAAATATCTAAATGAACGAACCCCGTATTCCATAAATAACATACATAATATGCAAATTCCATTTCAATTAATTGCATTTATTAAAAAATTTCCATTTAAATTGCTGGGTTAGCTAAATACATCAGTAAATCAAGAAATCAACGCACGTAAAGCATTCTCCATAC
Organism: Galeopterus variegatus; assembly: GCF_000696425.1. Lineage (NCBI taxonomy): Eukaryota > Metazoa > Chordata > Mammalia > Dermoptera > Cynocephalidae > Galeopterus > Galeopterus variegatus. The sequence continues at coordinate 194,422 of NW_007728222.1, forward strand.
TACACAACAGCATATAAAAGACTGTCATTAGTTTGGAAAGGGAACACACAGACAGACAGAAGGAACTCTGCTTGTTGCTATAACTACGGCATAACAAAGGTCAGTACTGGGAAAAATAAAAAAAGCCTTCCTGGACTGAACGTGAACAACTCAGGGATATTATCTTGAATCCTTCCTTTCAACCAAGAAAAATAAAAATTCTCCTTTTAAAAAGGGTTAATGAAAGGTAAATTAAACAATGCAAGCACATTTTAAAAAATCAAAAAAATAAAATATTGAGGCTAATATCCAGAACACCTATACTTTTGCAAATGGGGATGTCTAGGCTATGTTGAAAGTAACCAATCTAAAATCTCAAGATCAAGAGGAAAAAATAAAAAAATGTTAAGTTCAAAAGCATTTTATGAAAAATTTATTTATTGTATTGAAAAATGGCAAATTCAAAAATGGTAATTTCAATAAACATTATTTAGTAGTAAATGATTTGAAATAAATTTAATATCTAAATTTTATAGAGCTTAAAAAATATGACTTTCATAAGCCTAATTTTAGGTCTTTAAAAAGTAAATTTTAGAAGTAACTCCATTGTTAAAAATTCTTCTTTTTTTTTAAGTTGGGGAAGTCCTGTCTGGTAATATGAAGATGCATATAAGCTTCATTGTAAACAAAGGTCTACCTCTTCCTGTTGAGCTAAGGAGAACATCAGTTACCTGAGTTGAGTTCGGGGTTTTTACTAAGAACAGAAAAAGAGATTAGGAGAAGGGATTCTGTTACCCAATTTCTAGTATCCTGTAAATACTGTTAGAGAAGACGTGGGCAGAAGAGATGCTGCCACATTCTGGACTGCTGTTGGGGAACATGGACTGCCGTCACTCTGAGTGCCTGTGGACAGGGCAATGCCAAGTGTCTCTGGTCAGTTTATAATTGCAAATTTCACCACGAGCTTTTGACATTTCATATTACTTTACTATTACTTACATATCTGAAGAGAGATGCCTTCCAGAAAGCACACAGGTAGCCCTATGTCTAAGGCAAATTTTCCTCAGAAAAAGCTCAGTTTTGGATCCTGGATACTGCCAGGCAGAGGAAAAGAGAGACCCAACGAAGAGCTTGGGGCTCAAACTGCAAATTTTTGTTTAGATATCTTAGTGTCTAGAAGTGACTTACCATGACTTGGTGTTTTGTTCCAAAATTGACCCACTATTTCCTTCATGAGTAAATATTTTGAAAAATCGGGTATGTTATTGTTTGGGTTTTCTAATAATTCAGTGGACAAAGCATGCCAAATATTTATGTTAAAGTAAAAGAAGACCATATCTAATCAAAATCAAGCTAAGTTAGGTAGACTATGAAAGAAGCATTCTTCTGGAAACTTCTTTGTTCTAGCCTATTGTAGAAAGTGTATAGATTTCTGTATTTGGGGACAACTCCTATTATACTTCCATGGAGTAAAAGAGTTATAATTTTGTAGAAATGAGAATTTATATGACAACAAGGAATGTCATGAATAAACAAGAATGGGACTAGACTAAATTTTTTTCTGGTGGAGAACAATTTTGAAAATTAATGCCATGGATGGTACTTGGTAACTTATCTGCCTAGCATCCAAACTGTATGTACAAATATGTATATGTTTGGTACTTGATTAGCTTAGTTAATTTGAATATGGTGTTAATGAAGCCAAGGCAATGTGTTTAACCCTTTGAACCCATTATTTTCATTATCCTCAATTGTCACAGTTTTTATCCTTTACAGTGGCCAGCCATTTCATAAATATATCCTGTTGGTCATTAGGAAGACAAGGTAAGAGAGTGAAGATAGCTGGAAAAACAGCTCAAAGCACGTGACTTACTGTGTTGGCAGGTTAAAAGTGGTGCTTTGAGTATTAAGTTCAGCATTATGACAATGAGGTATCGATAATTAATTAGAAGTTAAAGAAAATAACCGGTATTCAGAATACTGATTTTCAAAAGTAGTTTCATCAAATTCCAATTGTTGAGCCACTGAGAAAACTTCTGAAAACATTCTTAAAAACGTTCAATTAAGGGATTTAAAAATATCATTTCATTATAATAATCTAGTATATGCAAAAATCTGTCTTATATAAATAATAGTACTTCATTTTAGCTCATGGTTCTTTATTAATTAAAGTTCCCCCCCCTCCCCGGTCCTGGTAAGTTGAACAATATTTTCAGAGAGAATTAAATCTGCTGGAGTAGACAGCTCTTGGAGCAAATAATAGGAGATGAGATTCAAAAGATGGGGCTGATTAGAGAAGGGCTTTGAATACCATGTTAGGAATTTTGCATTTTTATCCTACAGACAATGGGGAACTTACTTCCACTTTTGCATGTTTTGTATATGCTACTTTCTTTCAATATGCATGGCACAGAATGTAAAGAACCTGCCATGTGGCTGGCAGTATGTATGAGATGGGACCCAAAGTCAATGTCAAGAATCTCAAATTCTGGTAAAGAAGTAAAATAAGTAAAAATCCCAGGTAACCACCATCAGAGTTAAATAAATTATTCCCTATTTGTTTTATTGGCATATTTCTTCTATGAAGGATGTCATTATTTTGTTGTTATTTACAGTGTGAATTACCGTGGAAAGAGGAAGTCCTTAGAGGCTGTGTACATGAATTAGGATGTTGGGTGAGAGAGCTCCACTCACCTTTCCTGACTTGGCTGTTGGATGTTTGTGTGTATGTGTGTGACTAATCAGGAACACCTCACTGGTGGAGGGTTAAAGGATACCTCTGGGTTTTGAAAACACCAGCAGACAAGCTGCCAGTGCCTAAGATTTATCTCTAAGTCAGTTTATTTTAGATTTATGGTATTGCCTCTGATTGTATTACTTCTGCTTTCTTTACTCTTTAGTAAATTCTTGTTTGCATTCTAACCTTTGCTTGGCTGTCCTATAGGTATTTATGAAAATATAATTTGTTCATAGTTGCCAAACTTTCCCCAAAGTCATTAAGACTGCTTTTAGTGGTAATCTCTAAGGGTGGTAATCAGTGAAAAAGCTCCCAGAGAGAAAAGGAACCTTAAGGTCAGATTCAGTGCTGTGTGGTGTACTTATTCTCTCCAGCAGGTTATTCTTGTTCCAGAGTTACTCTGTGGGGGGAGACTGCCAGCTGCCCACCAAAATTGGTTCTCTACTGCACAGTAATAGAGTTGCATATGGAAAGAGGCTGCCCAGAAATCTTCACAGCTAGGTGTGGCATGTGACAGTTTTTGACAATTGCATGTGAGCTGCATTGCTGTGTTCCACTTCAAAATGAAGGTCTTGGGCCAAGCCTGTGGCGCACTCCGGAGAGTGCAGTGCTGGGAGCGCAGCGGTGCTCCTGCCGCGGGTTCGGATCCTATATAGGGATGGCCGGTGCGCTCACTGGCTGAGCGCGGTGTGGACGACACCAAGCCAAGGGTTGCGATCCCCTTAACGGTCACAAAAAAAAAAAGGACAAAAAAAAAAAATGAAGGTCTTTAAGATGGGACCATGCCTCCTCCATACCCTTCTGTAAGCCTGATGTAGCTGAAGGTCAGTCCTTTGGCGATGGCAAAGCCCTAAGTTGGAAGGAAACTGGATCCGTGGCTCACTCAAAGAGTGGCCCTCTAACCTGAACTTCCCACCCTGGACTGTTACATGAGTAAAAAATATACTTCTATGGTTTTTGAACTGATACATTTTGGGGTCTATTTTTTATAACACAATCAGCTACCTTTTTAGAGATTCTGGGATAATGATTTTGATATTGATCATGATCGTGATGGAAAGCTCCACTACTTCAAAGATATTTCATAGCGCAACACAAAATTTATGCAGAGCAGAGATATTTTTTTCAGGTGATATTCAAGTCGGGATTTTTAAAATTTTCCCATCAAGATATCTATGAAGCCCCTCTACTCCTACTTCAGATCACAGAATACATAAAGCAGAGAAAGGCACAAACCTCTTCCTGGTAATTGGAAGCTGTAGTGGGCATTTTGCAGAGGGAACAGACTTACATTTTAGCATTTAATAGAACTGTGGACCTGAACAAGAGTTAACAGAGAACTGAGTGTTCTCAGCAATCGTTATCAAAACCATGACATATCTTGGAGAAGACAACATAGGACATAGACTAGTTTGAGACATGGTGGACCTGCAAATATAAAAAAAGAGAATAAAATAAAGGATATGACATAGACCAGAAAAGAGATACTTCCCATTATCACATTTGGCTACGAATGCAATCAATTTCCTAGTGGAAAAGCAGCAAATGCTGTATCAGATCCATGACGTATATTGTTTATAATTTGTTCTATATGTTCAATTAATGTCATATTAATGAGAGACCTACAATCATAATTAAATCTAAAGTTCCAATATCCAGAGAGGGTTTATTGACTAATTGACTATTAATAGTGACAGTAGAGTAGAGGTTATAAGCACAAGGCATTAAAGACAGACAGGACTGAGTACAAATTTCAGCCCTGTTACATACTAACTTTATGACTTACTCTAGGTTACCTAATTTCTCTGAGCCTCCATTCCCTCATTTGTAAAATGGAAACAATAACTACCTCATAGGGTTATTGCAAGAACAAAATAAAATATCTGCAAATTATTTAGTACAGTGTCTGAAAACAAATGGGTCATTAATAGTGACTCTCCTTTATCAGCTAGAAAATAAAATTTCTTAAAATTTAGAGTTTATCTTCTCTCATTTGGTTAAGACTTCATTTTGAAAGTGAGCTGGAAGCATCCCCAAAAGGAAAGCATGAGATAAGGAATATCTAAAAAGGAAAGTTTCCAGAAAGAAAAATATGGCATGAGAGGAGAACATGATGCCTTTGTTTGATTAAAAAGATTGCTTATTTACAAACTTCAAAACTTCTGGTATTGAATTAATATTTTAAATATTTTGAAAATATGTTTAAAATTCGATGATCTTTCTAGAGTGTTTTCACTCATTCAAAAGTGACTACATTTTGCTGATAAGTTTTCTGATGCCTGGCTCATAAAAGCATCAAATGGAAAATTTTCTTCTTTGCTTTTACAAGGCATTAACACAAGCATAAAAATATCTTGCTAATGTAAGCGATTATAACCATCCATTTATTTGTCTATAAATGCCAAATAAACAGTTATAATCAAACTTCATTAATGTTAAAATAAAGTGACAAAACACGCATATTAATCAATGAGTCACAAAACACATCCGTCTCCTATTTCAATAGTTGCTCACTCTTGAAACAGCACCTTTGTTTATGCACACTGTAATTCTTAACATCTTATTAATAATCTATTCTTCATAGTTGGTAGAATCTTGACATGGTCAAGATCAACCTCTGAAAATTCAAGTACAAAATGATTTAAAATGTCTTTTCAGTGTATTGTTCTTATTAAAAAAACAACTCACTATGGTACTTTCCTTCCTTCTCTGACAGTATACTATTACGTTATTCTAGAATATAGAGCTTTCATTTTCATACGAAACCCTTACTCCACTTTCTAACACCAATTTATACAACCTGAATTTTTTTTCTTTCCCACTCTGTAACTTCTCATTAACTACTATATTTTTTCTCTTAGTAAAATTATTTGGAAGTATTCCAAATAGTTTTCTGTCTTATTTAGTAACTCTTTGTACTACCATATGCTTCAGTAATAGGATAGTATGTATCCAGGAGTTTTCTTTAAGGTATCAGTGAAGAGGTTAATTCATAGCTGCATTTATGAGTGAGTTTTACTTACATTTGACTTGTGGTGAAAAGATTTACGTTTCAAATATTAAACTATTTTTTTCCCAAGTGACAAGAGGTGAAATGTTAATCACCTACTACTATAAAATAGATTAATTTAGATATCAAAGTAGTTTTTGTTTAAGTAAAGTTTGGAATTAAAAATAGGACAGTGAGTTAAAAATCTGATTTAATCCTTGGAACTACCAGATGGAATAGTAAAAAGGGGGGAAGAAGAAACATACACACACACACACACACACACACGAGAGAGAGAGAGAGAGAGAGAGAGAGAGAGAGAAGAGACAGAGACTGAGATTGATTTTGAGATCGGTCAAACATTATCAGTTTTTTACATTCTGGTATAATTTTATTTCAAGGATCTGAACAACTAGAACACCGATTCGTTTTACCTTAAAGATCTAAATGATAATTATTTTTTTTTTAAAGTCCTTCTGGGCACACCAGGAAAATTATTTAAAAGCATGCGGTAGGGTGCGAACTAAGCATTCTTCAAACAAACACGACCTTTTCTCTGTTTCTTGTATTGCTCTTCTTAGCCCAGCCAGAAAACCCAGACAAGTTTATTTACACACACACACGCTCCCCCCGCCCCCATGGGGGACACGGAAACGCCCTCTCTCCATCCCTTCCAAACAATTATCTCCGAGAGCAAACGACAGCCATCAGCAGCCCGCTGCTGGGCGGCAGAGCCGGAGAGCCAGCCCGGCGCGCGGAGGGCGGGCGATCGGCAGGCGAGCGGGGAAACGTGGCTCCTCTGCCGAGGAGAGGATTTGTGAAAAGGAGCGCTGGCCCGCGTGCGCCTCTTGTTCCCCGTGTAATTTGCAGCCAATCATCAGTAGGTGTCCACGTCCCTGCGTCCTCCTCACCTCGGCGCCAGTCCCCCCGCGCCCCCGCCCCCAGCCTCTACACCTCCTCCCTCGCCTTTCTCCCGCTCCCCTCCCCCAGCAACCACACACACACGCGCGCACACACACACACAAACAGAGAGAGAAGGGGGAGGGAGGGCGAGAGAGAGAGAGAGAGAGATTCCCCGGCTCCCTCCCTCCCTCGCACACAGCGACTGGAGACGGACGGAGAGCAACGCGCTGGGAGAGGAGAGACCACCGACAACAGCCCCGCGCTCTCACACATACACTCACACTCGGCTCTTTCCTCTCCCCCCACCTCCTCCTCCTTCTACCCCCACCACTAACATCATCTCCTCCTCCTTCTCTCTGCAACAAGAAAAAAAAAAAGCCATTTACAGGTATTTTTTTTTTTTTTTTATCCGGATATTTATTTATCACCCCCCCCCCCAACAGTTTGTTTACAAGTATTAAAGTTGTAATTGGGAGCTGCCAAGACACATCTGGATTTGTGTTTCTTTGTGTTAGGGGGTGATGTGCAACTAATTAAAGGCAGACTGGCAGCGTCTGCAAATTCTAAGGCTCCCCAAATAAAAAGAGACTGGTAAGTGATTGTTCTTTCTCTTTCTCTGGCTTTTTTTCTCTTACATGTTTGCTGTCCGTTGGGATTGTAAAAGTAGATTATTAATGCTGGACTCCAGCAATAAAAAGCTTCGCTGTATTAATTTATTAATTAATCTGCACCCGCCCCTCCTCCTGAATGTTAAATATGACCTTTGATCTCTATGTTTCTGGTAAACCAGACATACAATATTAGGCATGTACAGTCACATTGTTTAAAGGCAAAAGAGGATCATGAAGTATGGATGTCTAATTTAGCTTTGGTATAGAGCTATAGTTATTTGTGTGTTTTACTTGTTTTTTTAAACAAAATCCAAACAATAGCTGTGGCTTAGATACATTTTTCATGCTCCAGAGATGCATTGATTAAACAATAATGACCTGGATACTGGGTGCAATTATTTTCTACAGTTTCTGGTGGAATTAAACCTTCATGTAGGAAAGGGGGGAGGTGGTGGCAATCAGAAAAGCAAGGAAAGCTTCTGTTTGGAAACACCACTATAATACTCTGAAAAAGGGACATTAAATTATTTCTTTATTTGGAACAAGGTCAAAAGGCTAAAATGTTAGAAAATTTTCCCTCTACTCAGTGTGATGATTTCTAATGCATGGTTGGCATAACTAGTTTTTACTGAGTAGCAGTTATTATGGTCTTGCAGTTACAATGTGATTCGTAGAAACTGAAGCTATATGCATATTCTTGCTGTGTCTTTCCCCACCCCCTTCCAAGCATCAAGAATATCTAGCCAGGAGCATTTTGGGGGCACCCTTTGTATTGCCATCAGACCTCAGAAGGGAGCAGTTTTCCCTAATGCGAAACCACAGAGATGGTTCCTGAGTGATTAGGGACTTGGAGTGATTGAAAGATGCCTGCTAGCTTCTAATCCAGCCTGGGGTGAGGTTCCTTATCTTGATTTACTTTGCCTAATAGGGATTTGTTTACATAAACCCCTCTTTTTAGGGCACCTCACCAGTAGGTCTTGGAAGTTTTTGCACTTGGAGTTGGATCATAAATGCTTCATTAATCTAATTATAAGTATAATTACTATAATTGATATCTATTTTGAACTCTGAATATTTGAGACTGAGAATACTGGGCCCCCATTTAGAATTCCCTGAACTCCACATTCTAGACCCATCTGTGGGCTTCAAAAATGTCACAAAAAGATATTCTGGGGGGGGAAAACACCTTGGAAACAAAGAAACGGGTTTTTTAGGAGAATATACACTTTATGTCTTCGCTTTACTTCTTTAAAGGCTGTGATATACCTCTGCCTCTGTCATAAACAAATAAAATTCCTCTTCCTAAAGCATAATAGTGGCCTGTAAGCAAAGAGATGAATGCAAATCTCCAGTTAACATTAAACTTTCTCTTAAAAAGAGCAAAAGAGCATTTGAGTGGTCATTTCCTTGGGTAAACAACACCTAAAGGGATTTTTTTCCCTTTTACTCAATGTAAAAATCAGTAATTGTGAAAGATTTTTTTTTTTTTTTTTTTTTTTTTTAAACCCCCATGCTTTCCTCTTGTCTTGGAAACAGACAGCAATCACCATTAAAAATGATGGGAATATTCTTACAGAGGCTGCAGGCACTTGGTTTAAAACCTATGACATTGCTTGTATTTAAATTTTTGTTTTTAAATCTAGTCCATCTTTCTTTTCTTCCTTTCTTTTAAACAAGTAGAACACCATCCTCTTTACCCCCACCAAACCCCACCACCAAATGGCTTGTACAATTGAGACCTGTCCTTGGTCCATTGAATTAAGACCCTAACAGAGCCAGCTGTGCTGGGATTCAAACTAATGACCGCAGACACAGAAGGACACTGTGGCAGCTGGTAGTTCTTTTTTCCCTGCCTCTTTAGTTCAGATTGTATGTGGGCCGTCTCTTAGCTCTCAGTTGTATTGTGTTTGCTTACAGTTTATACTCGGATGTATTGTAGACTTTCTCAGTACTTCATTTGCTAATTTCCTGTTCATTTTACTCATAGGGCTATTGCTGTTTTCTACTTTACAGCATTTGCATGCCCAGGCAGTACTTGTTCACACATTTCATAATGTTTAAATGCCCTCTGCTTATAGGTAGTATCGCCCTCCCACCCCTGATTTGCATGTCTTTAGCACTCCAATTGCCCTTTTCCCTCGGCATTTGTCACCCCCGTCTTCCCCTTTCCCTGGGTATCCTGGCTATTAATACATTTTCTCAGGAGGGTTATAAGAATAGGGGGGAGGAGCTGTGGTTTGCTGTGGGGAGGGAGGGTGCGGGGGTTGGGAGTGTTGCTGGGGATGGGACTTGAGGAGGGGGGATCACGTCTTCATGATTGTTATGCAAACGACCTGACCGAAGAATGTGGGAGCTTTCGGTGTCTGCGGTGGGGTAGTGAGGGAGGGTGTTTATTTTTTAATCTTTTTCCTCGTGCAGCTCGTTGGAATGACTTTCTTTATTTTAGTTGTAACAGTTGGAGGATAATGCAAAGGAAGACGCTGCCTGGGAATTCACCGTCTGTGGAAATGCGCCCCAGAGAGGAATAAAACAGCCCTCACCTTGCTCTCCCCACCCGGCCCCACTTTCCCCTCCCGCCTCGGCCCCCACCCCAACACCACCATCACCCCCTTCCCTCCCCCCCACATTTCCCCCTTTCCCACCCAGGTGTCGGACCAGGCGGTCCCCACTTCCACCCTGCACCCCTTCTTCCCCCCCTGCACCATGAACACCAATGTCTGCGTGGAGCCCGGGCCGAGCCCGGAGGCCCCGGGCTTACCCAAGGAAAGCCACCTGCCCGAGGGGGCCCTGAACAGCCTTGTGGATTACAACTCGGAGATGGAGCGCTACCGCTCTTTTGCCACCTCCTTCTACAAGACCAACGGGGGCGCCTTCCCGCAGGCGGCCAAGATTGCGCGCATCACCACCCCCATCTTCCCCAGCAGCGCCGCCGGCCTCCTCCGCTGCCGCCTCCTCCGCCTCCTCCTCGGCGATCCTCCCCGCCGGCGGTGGCGGCGGTGGCGGTGGCGGCGGCGGCGGCGGCAGCAGGACCAGCATGCACCACCGAAACGACTCCCAGAGGCTGGGGAAAGCTGGCTGCCCGCCAGAGCCTTCGTTGCAAATGGCAAATACTAATTTCCTCTCCACCTTATCCCCTGAACACTGCAGACCTTTGGCGGGGGAATGCATGAACAAGCTCAAATGCGGCGCTGCTGAAGCAGAGATAATGAATCTCCCCGAGCGCGTGGGGACTTTTTCCGCTATCCCGGCTTTAGGGGGCATCTCATTACCTCCAGGGGTCATCGTCATGACAGCCCTTCACTCCCCCGCAGCAGCCTCAGCAGCCGTCACAGACAGTGCGTTTCAAATTGCCAATCTGGCAGACTGCCCTCAGAATCATTCCTCCTCCTCCTCGTCCTCCTCAGGGGGAGCTGGCGGAGCCAACCCGGCCAAGAAGAAGAGGAAAAGGTGTGGGGTCTGCGTGCCCTGCAAAAGGCTCATCAACTGTGGCGTCTGCAGCAGTTGCAGGAACCGCAAAACGGGACACCAGATCTGCAAATTTAGAAAATGTGAAGAGCTAAAGAAAAAACCTGGCACTTCGCTAGAGGTCAGAGGAGATGATTTCTTGTTTCCCAGTCTCCCTCCTTCCCTCCTCACTTCCCTTTCCTCTCCCCTTCAGGGCTTCTTGTCTGGCTTCAAGATGCAGTACCCCTTTTCCGAAGCTTCATTTAGTTTGTAAGATACAGTTGTAGGTGGCTGCGGAGGGCACGGCCTCTCCACCACCCGCCCAGCTGCACTTCACTTGGAACCGCCCTCCTGATAGGGAGAGTGCCCCTCCTTTGTATCTCTGGGGGAATAATAATGTAATTGGCTTGAAGAATCAGAAGTTTCACATTCAATATGGTTAATATTTTCCCTTGGTGGTTTAAAATGCCCCCTCCTCCTTATTAAAAAAAAAAAAAAAAAAGAAAAAAGAAAAAAAAATCTCTGCCCAAAGGATTGGACACATCACATCCTATGCACGTTTTTCTGGGCTTAGAGGGACATACTAATGGCCCAATTATAACAGTGAGAACACTGTCTGTGGCACACAAGCTTATGTTCTCATTAAACAAAACAAAACAAAAACAAGACCAAAAAACCCCCGCAGTAATTATCGAAGCTGAAATAAAACCTGGATTCAAAAGGGGATTTTTATTTATTTATTTTTTTAATACCCTTTCTGGGATAGGTTCTCTCCTCATCGTGACAGAATGTTTCTGTTTCCTATTTTGTTTTCTGCATATCTGGTATTTTTTGAGAAAGCAGAAATATACTATTGTATAGAAATCTATACTATTGTATAGAAAGCTGATTGTCACCTGCAATTTTCATGGAGATATAATTTAGACTAAAGGGACACTATTAGTTAATTTGGGGGCACGTGGTGGTGATTTTATTTAAGAATTATTTATCGTAGTTTCAGAAGTGAATGATTCGTAAAACGCAATTACAAAAAGAATATACTTCCTTTGGGGTCTACATTTGACAAAGTTGCCATTTTGTGGTTGCCGAATTGTTCTATACACCAAACATAGTTTTGGTTGATACCTTACACAGTCAATAATGGTTTCTACCTCTATATCCTTAAGACAGACATTGCACAGATGATCACTAAAGTAATTGCTAAATTAAGCTCTTAAGTATATTAAATGCAGAGATTGATGTGTTTGATGGAAATTTCATATGGTATCCTGATCAAAACACAAAGGGGAAAAATGGAAAACACAAGTAAATGGTTTTGGTAGTATATTAAGCAAAGAAATATAGACAAGTAATCATAGTCCCTTGATAAAATTTACAGAATAGATGGTTAGGTGTTTAAATAAACATGAGAGTAGGTGGTGGATTTAGCATTTGGGAACATTCTATGGTCCAGATTGTAGGGCGAGTGACTCTCACAAGTTATCATCAGAAGGGTACCCGCACATTTTTCTAAAAATTGTGAGTACTGCTTAGAGGAGTTTTGTCTATGAAGAACTGGGAAGTATTAAAAACGATAAAGAGAAGGGTTAAAGATCTTTGTTGCAGGTTTGAACACAAAGAGGATACTTTTTTAGTAGAAATCAAAGCAGATAGCACTTTGAAATTCAAATAAATCAGTATTATATTGATATCATTATTGATTATGATCGGTTCCATAGAAATTTTGCATTTACTCTTCTTTACAAGAGATATTGTCTCTGTTGAAAGTTTAACTTTACTTCAGGATGGTTTATTACATTTCCTTTGGCAACTCTGTTTAAGCAAAGATAATAGCACCTATAATGCAGGTCTGTGTATTTTGAGTGGCAAAATTAGCTTTTAAATAGTTTTTTCTGGATTAACTTATTGTAACTTCTCTAGGTCTCTAAGGCCCATGAGAAATTAAAATTTAGTTCAACTGAAATTTGCTGTTATTGCCCAGTTGATAAGGATTACATGGTTTTTATTTTTCTTCTTGAAATGTAATATTTAGAATTACAGATTTGGTATTGCTGTTAGACTTCATCTTTAGGTAGACCCATGGCATTACGTACATCCCAATTTAGGGTATATAGTGGATAGGACCATTGAATAGTTTGGATTTATTTAGTAAATAATCACTTTGGAGCAGTTTGGTATGAGTACCAGTAGGTTTCTGCATGAGTTTCTATGCTGATGTATTAGTCTAAACAAATTTCATACATTATTTTTCTCTTTAATAGATTTTCTACAAGCTTGTTGCGATGTTTAAATTCCTTAGGTATTTTGATCACAAAAATCCCACAGAATTACCTTTCCTTATTTTAAAAAATTCTTGTGCAGAAAAGTTTTGTTGATCTTCAAAAGGTGGAGTATGGAAAAAAGAAGCAAATTTCTCCCTTTGTAGAACTCTCAAAATGTTCTCCAAACTGCAGACTCCTTTCTATCAGAGCATGGGCTGTGGGTCAAGGCTAAGATTATTAGTGGTATGTTATTTGACAGAAAGAAAGAACATGTTTTTTAAAATTGTGTAAGATTCTATCTAGGTCATTAAAAAAGGCTATAGCAGCATGACTGCCTTAAACTTCTGTATAACCATACAGCTATAGTTGTAGGAAACCAGCTGGATGCGTGTCACAGTGACAGGGCTTACATGACTGAACCAAAGCTGGAACTGTGGTTGGGGTCAGTGAAAAGTCCCCCTGCTGACCTGGCTTTCCTCTCTAATTTGGTCCATCATCATGAGAGGAAATGTTTTAGAGGTTGGATGGATTCCTTGCTGAGGGCAGTGATTTGGGGACTCATTATGGATATTACCTGTGGTTGCAGGTGTAAATTCAGTAACTAAAATTTGTTGGCTTTAAATTATAGATACAGATTAACATCTGGATCATAATTATAACATATATTCTTATTTATCACTTTAACTGTCATGTGCTCTTCTTCCCTTTGACTTGTTCTCTTTCCAAAGACTGGAGGCATAATCAGATTTTTTCAGGGTGACTAAACTGAAATTAAGACACTCACATGGGTGTGTTGGGATTCTTGCCCACATTTTTTTAAAGCCTCCCCTCTAGCAGTCCTTTTAAAATTGTCTTAGTTATTTCTACATTTTCCTGCTTCCTCTCACTTTAAGAGCATCTCAGTGCCCTAGAATATGTTTATAAAATCACCCCTTGATAATATTTGATATGATAATGCATACAAAACATTTAGTTTTTCTATGGTTTTATGCACTGTCTATTTGCATATGCCACTGTATTAAAAAGCCACTAATTGTTCAAGACAGTTACTACAAATGCTGTATGCCCCTAGTCTGACAAAACTTATTTAAAAGTTGTATCCGAAATCATTGATATAAAGTTCCTACCTAGGAGATTCCTATGATAGTTAGTTACATAATAACACTTTGTCTCTTACATAGGTAATCCTTCAATTTTTTTTATTCTCAGCAGTTACCTTTCTGCTACTAACATCTATCTTTTAAAAATATCCCAATCTTATATGGCTCAAGGGATAAAGTTGTCCCTTGGGCAACCCCAGTCTCTTAGTCCCTGAACATTGTTCAGGTGACATGATTGATCTCTGTGGAACAGCATTAGAGACCACACAGATCTGGTTTCTCTCCCATTAGTTGATTTATGGAATTACATTAGTAAGTGATGCCTCAGGAGGTTTCCCTGCCCCCACTCTTGGCTCTTTTTGCTGCAAGTTACACACTGCCACCACCCAGGCTTTCTGTGTGCTGAAGGAGGGCCTGAAGAACGGCATGTTATAGTGAAGAGAGAGAGAAACTGGGAAATTAGGAAAAAGGACTATTCTATATTTTTTCTTTTCTTTCTTTTCTCTGTTTTAAAAATTTATACGTTGAATGTACAGGCCAACAATAATTTTTCCACAAGTTAGGTTAAGCTTCCAAAAGGTTTGGTAGAAAACATCCAGATACTATCCCAAACTTGATAACTTGATTCACAGGAATGTTTTAGGGGAGGAGGGACATATTTCATGTATATGCTGTTATATTCCAGGAGCCCCCACCACACAAATGGCAGTTGTAAAGTCCTGGACAAAGCACTGTCTGCAATTTATGCGGGAAGATGGCAACTGCCTCCTGAGGAAAGTTACTTGTAGACCACACATAAAATAGGTGTGTCACTTAAATTCAGAGCCTGTATAGTTAAATAATGAAATCAGTCAATAATTAAACATGTCATGAGTTTTTAAAGTTTGGTGACTTTAAAAAAAAGTGTTTGTAGATGAAACATGAATATTTTATGTCAAATTGAAGCCACCACCGGTTTGTCATTTTATGTTATAATGTAAAAATGATTTTTAAATTATAAGTTTAAAGAATTAAAAAATTCCAGTAGGAAAATATAAATTTTTATTTTATTCCAAAAGCAGAGATATGTAATTGATTATAAAAGGGAAAGAGAAAAATTTTTGATGAAATTCAAACCAAATGATAATATATTAATATTAGAATGTAACATAGAAATAATGTGTGAAAAAGATCCTGAATTTTATAAATGATAAGAAAAAAGCTCAGAAAAGTTTAGGTTTGACTAAAACCACAAAACAGATTTGTGGCTAAGGCATCAAACTGTGATATAAGTCCAATGAAATTCTCTTTCCATCATTAGATTTAATACAAGGGAGTTAAAGTTGTTTTTATATACCTAAAAACGTCATGTAGTATACAGTAAATACATACAATTTTATCTATCAATTAAAAACTTAAAAGGTTGTTTTTAAAAGACATATACATTTTAAATAATTCCTAGATTAAAAACAATACCCTCAAACACCCAAACATCACATAAATTCTAAGCAATCTTTGAGATGGCAATTAGGAATAGTAAAATAAAGTAATTAAAATCCATTTGTAAATTATACTATAAGAATGTTTGTTTGAAATTCAACCATTATCAAACAAAATACAAGCAAACAATCAGAAAGCCATAAGAACAAATAAACAACAATAAACTTTAGGCTTCAGTTTTATCAGATAAAAATATTTTGATATTTTAAGAATGGAAAGTGTATCTAGTGATGAAGGAAATAAAAGTTACTTGATTTTTACAGTTAATAAATTGATTACTAAAGTATTGCTGCATATTTTGGTTAGTCTTAACCATCTGGTTGTTTGGATGAATAGTTAAGTTTTGAAAAGTCAGACTTATAGGCTGATAAAGATAGGACATTTTAACAAAATAGTCTGTACATCAAAAGATGTACAAAAAGGTTGGGGATTCACTCATATTTGCTCTAGTTGGAACATTGTTAACCAGACTCAAGACTGAAGATCCATGTTGGGGTAACTGTGAAGACACTGTTGGAATATTCTTTCTGGATACAAAGTTAAACTGAATATTTCCCAGAAAGAGGTTGAAAGTATGTTTTTAAAAAGTCAAAGTTGCTGGTGCCCTTAGAATTTACTACTCAACCTGAATTGGTCAAATCGTTCACTTTTACCAGAGAACAATTCATTTTAATTTTGCTTAATGATATGTCCTACTATTCAATAAATTTCACACAAGTGGATATACTTCAATTTCTTACATTTATTTTTACTCACTGTAAAAAATACTAAAAATAAACTCTTGCATTTATCATATAGAAATACCTAAAGTAATAGGTTGAATTCAAGATTTATTTAAAAGTGCATGTGAATATACAAATTGGAGAAAGAATGACTTGTCTTTTAATTTTCCTAGTACTCCTAGATTAGTTCTAAAGAAGCAAAAATGAGCCAGAAATACATGAAAAAGTCTTTAATTTTTATTAGTACGTGATTTTTAGTCACTGATTAGAATGTCAGAAGATCTTGGCTGAGGAAGTAGAGCACTCTAGAAAACATCATTTTTTTTTTCCTTTTTGTCTTTTTTTGTGTCCGGCAATGGGATCGCAACCCTCGGTGCTGCGCCCGCACCTCACTCAGCCAGTGAGCGGGAACCGGTCTGTATGTGGGATCTGAACCCTCGGCGGGAGCACTGCCACGCTCCCAAGCGGTGCACTGTAGCAGTGCGCCACCAGGCCGGCCCGAAAACATCATTTTTTATAAAAACTTGTTTTCAAGAAAGTATTTTTTTGTAACCAGTGTACATTTTCAGGATCTTGTGCTTGCATAATTTTGCTTCAGTGTTTCTGCCCATCCTTAACATACTTTTTAATCTAGCATTATGTTGTTCTCCTTAGGAGTTTCAAAATATTGAGGGAGGGGCACAAGGGTGATTTTATCCTTGAGTCATATCTTGTTTCATCACATGCAAACACCTGTAATGAAATTTAATTATTCTGCAGGGTAATCGAAAAGCTTCCTTCCATTCAGCATCCTATGTTTTCTGTTGTTTATTGAGTTATGTTGCACCATACTTCAGATGCGACAGCCATTTAATAATGTTGAAGACTTAGCTCTGCAGGGGCTAACAGGATCCCAGCAGGCTTGTTAACTTCTACTCTAAAACATTGTGAGAAATATTTTTTCCTCTGTGAAACTTGTGGGATTTCTCTTTATTTTAAGAGTATAAGTATCCATAGCTAGGTATGAGATCCAGCCTACTGAATTTTTTCTGTTTTTCTATTTCTTAATATTTAACCCATCTCTTTTACATTTCATTTCATACTAAATAGATAGTGGCAAAACAAACAATTACTTTTTCAAAGAATTCATATTCAAAGTGTATTTCTTTGGCTGATATAAAATCAGATCTAAATTATATTCAGGAAATAGACTACTCGTTTCCTGACTTTTCGTTTCTTTTTAATTAAAAATTATATTTGGGCCATGTGACCACATAGATATAGTTAAGAGGTTGTGGAAAGAGCCATTGGTAGCAAGTACCTCACCGGTTGAACAATGGCATAACTTTTCTGACATTTATTTCCTAATCAATAAGGGGGGTATTAATATCAACATACCTTACAACTTTTAAATATCACATGTAGGTTAGTGTTCTTTGCAAACCGAAAGATGCTATACAATTTCTTAGTCCTATTTTAAAGCCATCAATAAAAAGTGGAGAATAAGACAAACATATTTACAGATAACTTATTGCACCAAGTTGTTAGTTTTCAGAACTTAAAGCTCAGGTAGACTATTTGGTGGTATGTGCCTTCTCAATATTTGTTTTAATCATCCAGTTTGGCAAAGGTCTGGCTTGAGTTCACTTGGAAAGCAGTAAACCTGATAAACTAGTTTCCTGTTCTAATATCTGCATTGTCAATTGCCGGAGTAAACTGAACAAAATACCTAGTGAAGTTAGTCAATGTGTAAGCCAAGTTAGGTCATTTAGTGCTTCCACACCTCCACTACTAATTTCTATATTTCTTAATAGGCTGTGTGTGTGTGTGTGTTTCACATTACTCACCTAGTACCTTCTTTTGGCCGCTATTTTCTTTCTTTGGACAGACACCAGTTGTTATTTGAAATGTGAATTAGTGAGTTCAAGGGAATCACTATAAGAAATGGTTAAATGCTTCTCATGAATTCTAGTTGGAGAACATATTTAACAAATATTGAAAATTGAACATATTTAACAAATGTTGGAAAAAATTCATGTTATATCAGTTGGAAATAAAACAGGTAGATATGCATTTTGAGATAAGTGAAGTGACTAGGCAGAAAGTCTTTTTTTTCTTTTTTTCTTTTTTAGTAAGAAGAGTGTTTGGTTTTGGTTTTTTAAAATAGAAAAATAATTGATTAAACATATTTGTGGGGTACAGAGTTGAATATCAATACTTCTGTACAATGTGTGATGATCAAATCAGGATAATCAGCATGTTCATCGTTACAAAATGTAATCACTCCTTGTGTCCATTAACCAATTTATTGCTAGTCCCCCTCCGACTCCCTCTTTCCCACCTCTAGTAAACACAGTTCTGTTTTCTTCTTCCGAAAGTTTAACGCGTTATTGTGATTGTTGTTTCTTTAGAAGAGAGTACTTGTGAAATGAAGATCGTTCTTAAGTAGTAATAGGAAAGGCTGATGTTTTTTCTGGGAAAAAATAGTGATAAGCCCTAAAAGATTTCGAATACTAACCAAGGAAGATTAAAAACAAAGGAGAAAGAATATTCAAGCTGGGATGCAATGAGGTATCTGTCTAGAAGGAGTTTTGTCAAGATGGGATATGGATGTCTACTTTGCTTCAGCAGTTATAGAAGTTTTTCAGAGAATGGAAGATATAAAAAGAGGGAAGATAATTTTTTCATGACTTGACTCAATACATTTGCTTTGAGAGTTAGAACTGAGGCTTAAGTAGAGTGGAGTGGCAGATGAATTAGAGATAAGGAAAAACAGATTGTGTTATAGCTGATGTTATTATTTTTACTTATGCCTTTGAAACATTTGGTAGAATAATTCCAAAGTGTAACTAAAAGAAAATACTTCCAACATGAGTGGAAATGGGATCCCATTTGTGTCTCATCTACATTTAAATTCATATTTTAAAGTACAGTTTCAAGAAAGTAAAGAAAAGTGTCAAACTGTGGGGAAAAGTGTGCTGAAAATGCTGTTTCTTTCTTACAAAAAAAAAAAATAAAATAAACAGAGAAAAACCAACAACCTTCCCCCTCCCACAACTGGATGACTGATAGTATTGAAAGGATCAAGATCAAGTAGAGGGAGAAGAGAGAGAGAAAAGAGACATATATTTATAAATCAGCAACAGGCATGGGCATTTCAGTGTATATCAGCTAATCTGGCAAATTCCAGAGAAGATATATTTTCTCCAAAACTTTACAGAGTGAAAGGAGATGAAATAAATTTTTAAAGGAATAGAAAGCTGTATAAATTTAATTGTGTGAAAATGGTGATTAGTGATGGTGAATCAGTGGTAGAAAAATAACTACGCTGGGGAATGACTTCCTGTGGGAATTGTTCTTTTTTATAACTTAAATGAGAGAAGTGATGGTTTAATGGAGTCAATAATAGGGAAAAAAGATAAAAGATAAAATTCTCAGTTGTGTATAGGTGGATGAAAAATGAGAAGATGTGGAATCTTTTATTAGACATTAAATATTTTGTAGTTCTACCTTTAGTCCATGAAAAACATAATAGAGAATATTGGCTTGTTTCCATCCCCAAAGAAATATATTGGATCTTCTCTATAGGGCTGCTATAGGTGGAGTTAAGTCCATTATGAAGTGGAGTGGTTTTGGAATTTTCTCATGTGATTCTCCTCATATCCATATGTTTTTGTATGGTATAGTGGAGTGTTTTTCAAACTGCGGGTGACAGTACATTAGTGGTCCATGAAACCAATGTGCTGGCACACCACTAGGATTTTTAAAGTAAAGTAGAATAGAAGGGGGCAGACAGTACATGAGTGCATCACATGTAGTAAGAGGAAGTATTGTTGAACTTCAGTTATGATGTATGTGTATGCATGTACTGGGCTGCTATGTAAAATATATTTCTAACTGTCGGTTGCATTCCAAAAAGACACTAGCAACACTATTGAACAAGTCTGTAGTGAGGAAAGAAATTATGTTTGAACATTAACAAGATTAAGAGTAAAGTTTTGATGTTTCTACAAATAGTGTGTCTTTACTTCTTCCAGGCAGGTCTATAACTATGCTGTATAATTATTCTGAATACATGGTATTACCAAGCACATAGTAAACCTTTGATAAATTCAATTCAATTTAATAAATCTTTAGGTAGGAACTATTATCTTCTAAGACTTGTAGTAAGTTCTGTGAATACATATGTACATTCCTGACTGCCTTTTTTCAATACCCATGTAATTCCCTAACTCTAGATCTCAGTCCTTCATCCAAGGTACTTAGTTCTCTGTTCATATTTTCAATTCTCAGTCCAAGAAATAGACACATTTAAAATGATATAATGGAAATTTTGGAAAACTCTGGAAGCAATCTCACACCGATTTAAAAGCCTTGGGATTCTTTCATTCATCCTTGGTTTAGTTTTCCAGACCTAGCTAAGTAATACAGACTGATACGATCTCTACTTTGCTACCTCAGGTGGTTCTGAGGTGTAATATTAAGTTTTTCTGTTTTATTTCAAGGTGTACTTTGCAGAGTACTAGAAACTTTTGTTTCACCTGAATAAGAGAAAGGGCTACATTGGAAGAAAGATAGAAATAAAGAAAGGAAGAAAAGAAGGAAGGAAAAGGAAGGAAATGCAGGCAGGCTACAGAATTTCTAGATTTAAGGGAAAACAAAGGGAAAGGACTGTCATGCTCAAGGTCATCTTCTTGTGCCTGGCTTAAATAAGAATAAGTAGTAATAGTTAATGTCTCAAAACTTATGGAAAGATGTCATGGGTCTGGTTTTAGGCCCCCTCGAACCACTCAGCTCAGCATTGTCTCTTTTTATTTACCATGGTGGAAAAAACTAGTTTCAGGGAAACTAGGTTTTGTATGTGTGTGTTTGTTTTTAATATCTTTTTAAGAGTAATTCTCAAATCTGCAGTTAGAAACACAGAAAGGCCAAGAGGGGAAACCTAAGGTTCAAAATTAATGATGGTGTTTAGGGATATAGAGGCCAAGCCTTCATAAGCAACCAATTGTTCAAAAGTATCAGTGTCATTTTTAAGTGTTTGTAAGGAGAATTTTCTAGAAAATGCAGAATTGTAAATGTAGAAAAACTAGAGGAATGATGATAAAAAGAATATTAATCACTATGTCTTATAACCCCTATACCTGAAAAAAAGCTGGGCTTATTAATTTACTTTGCTAGTTAGTTAAACTGTGTGAATGTGACTATGATTGCACAAAAATGGAACACGTGACACTTACAGAAAAAGAGGTAGTCCATGAGAATTTCCAGAGGAGAAATTAGATTCTAAATACTTGGGAATTTGCTCTAGTACAAGATAAGCTCATGGTAGTGGAGAATGCTTAATAGTGCATATCCTCGTAATGAGGTTAGATAACCTAACTATACTTCTAAAGAGCTAAGAAACATGTAAAAACCGGATAAAAATTAAATTAAAATAGTTGTTGGCTATGTACCTTTCAATTTTATTGCTAAAAAAGAAAGTTAAGAAGACAGACCAAAAAGTCAAACAGTGACCGTCAATTTGAGCATTTGGTGTGATGGCAATCGTGGTTATTTAAAAAGAAAGAAAGGAAGGAAGAACAAGAAACTCTAAAAGCTAGATGTTATTCTTAGAAATAAAATATTCTTAGAAGTATAATTTTAAAGGAAGGAAGGGCAAGACTGACTCTAAAGGCTACATGTTATTCTTAGCAGTATAGGTAAATGATTTTGATTATAATATTTAGTCGATTGAAATGTTTGAAATTAGTGTTCTCTGAATTCATTGCAGTAGTAGTTCATGTATATAAAACATGCTGTGATTTTTAGACTGGGGCTATTCTAGTGGTTGGATATTTATCATAACAGATTTTGAACCAAGTGGAGTTCATTACTGTATCCAAAATGCTACTCAACTTAGTCTAAGACAAAAATTTCTATTAGATATATTATTTTCATTTCTCTATCATGTTAAAAATAGATATTTCTCAAATTCTCAGGTCTATAACACTCAAACAATTCAAACTGCTTATCAATGTTAGGTGTAACTATTATATTTTATTTTAATATAAATTAGAAGGTGTCCAAAATCATAGCTCTGACAGTCAGGTTAAACATCACCTTTTAATATTTTTTAAGTGACTTCTCATTTCCTCACATTTTATATGAATATTTCTTTTTCTCTTCCAAAAAAGAATGATAAAGTTCACACAGATTACTGATTGCTTTAAAATTAACCAACATTTTCAAAATTGCCCAACAACTTGGTCATGAAAGACTGCTGGCTGTTTTTAAATAGCTGATTATCAGTGATCTCACCTAGAGCTATTGTTGGATCAACAGGAATTACTAGAGGGGAGACTGAATTATTCAACTTTTATACACACACATATATATTTATATATTTACACTCTATAACCATATATATTTAAGTGTTTACACACAAATAAATATAAACAAATAACATATATAAATAAAATAAATTCTATATATTTCAGTCATTCTTGACTGTGTAATGTTGATTTTATTAACCTAATTTTTTTTTTCCTTTTTGTCTTTTTTTCATGACCGGCAATGGGATCACAACCCTCGGTGTCGCGCCTGCACCATGCTCAACCAGTGAGTGGATCGGTCTCTATATGGGATCCGAACCCTCGGCGGGAGTGCCGCCACGCTCCCAAGCGCCGCACTGTACCGAGTGTGCCACCGGGCCGGCCCTATTAACCTAATTTTTGCTTTTTCAATCTCAGTTTTCTGATTTACTTTCACATTCCCTCTTACACATAAAATTAAAAATACTGTATTAAATCGTTCTTGAAAAACACCTTTTTAACTTGTGGGTCATGGAAAAAATTTCATCTTTCTGTTTACTATGGTATTATAGTTTATTTTTAAATGTTCAAGAACGTTTAAATCACTGAACTACTCATTTATATTGCAATAAATTTTCTTACATGTTAGAATGATATGGTTTGACATATTTTTACTATAATTGAAATATTAAATTGAACCAAATGAAGTTCATTACATGACATTAATCGAGAGACTTGCTTAAATAAAGTAGTTATAATAGACAGTAAGGCCAAGAGTAGGTGCCATTTTGGTCCCTTCTGGACCAGTGAATGAATCATGGTCTTAATCTGTTGTTCTCCTTCCTACAAATCCACTCCCATTCCTTACACACATTCTGCTTTCCTGACTGATTCTACCACTATACAGACTTGATTTAGGAGCTTTCCAACATAATATGTAAACTCATCTTTCCATTTACAAAAGTTAGCTAGGTTTACCTACTGAAGTCACACCATCACAGTTTAAAACCATGCGTTGCAGTCGGGTGGTGGTGGCAGTGCAGGAGGGGAAGGAAAAAGGCAGAAGGAGTAGCAGGAGCAACAGCCAACAGAGAATCCATAGTAACGAAAAGGCAGTCTCTAGTTCTTCACCCTTAATCAGAAAAATCCTGGACACAAACGTCAGTTTTGAAACCGAAAAAGTGGAATGTTTCTTATAATCATATTTCAGGCCCCCCAAAATTGGGTCATAAAAATTGTCCGTCTACAAATTTGATGCATTGCCTCTTTAGATAGTAGTCTAGTATTCCAGTTAGTGGTAATATTGATAGATATTTTTAGCTTATGTCTTCATAATGGCCAAAATAGGGTGTGATTATACCAAAGACTTATACAGTTATGTGATAAATAAATCAGAATTATGAGAAAAACTAATCTCACATGTATCACATATATGATACAGATATATGACAACAGGTCAGAAGAAGAAAGTTAAGGGAGGTGTAATTTCAGAAGCGGACAGAGTATATACTTATATTAACTGAATTTCAAAATTGAGGTATTATTCATTAATATAAAGTTGCTTTTGTTTATAATAATAAATTATTGGACTGTGTGATAATCGTTTATCATAAATTAACCGTTCTCACATATTGACTTGTGCCATACCAAGTGCTTTCTAATAATTCTATCATAGTTACTGGACTATGATTTTTATATTATTTATAAATAGGTTTTAGAAAAATTTTTCTGTGGAAAGCTTTTTGGGGAGGTGCCCACCTTTACTAGGTATCATTATATATCATTAATTATTTAAAGATTTGTATTAGTCTGTATTAATTTGTATCAATGCATGTGCTCACTCTCTCAATATTGTATATGTAATACAATTTTCCATTTCTCAAAGTAGGTTTTGAAATTTTCTTAGTAAAAAAATTAAGAACCTATATATTGATGTTTTAGCATTCTTTGTGAATCAAATGAGAAAAAAGTTAGTTTTTTCATCATCATGAATCCTTTTGCTGTTGTTCGTACAAAAAATCCCAAAGTTTGAAAGTTTCATATGAAGATGAAAAAAGCATATATTTGAATAGCTAAAAGCAAGTAATGGTGGCTATTATTATCTTTAGTCATATTTATTCACATACTTTCTATTGCAAAATTTCAGCAGTTCATTAAGGTCTTTGAATTCTAGTGTGAAAAGGAGACTTAAACACAGTAAGGGTTTTCAGTTTCAAGGCCTTAAATACTCAGAAGTCTAAGAAACTTATAGTGAGACTCTTCACACCGAAAACAATATTTCAGAAGGTTTTATAAGAGGTATATTGGTTAAGTACAGTTTGCAATTGTTTTAATTATTGTTGGAAAAAAGCATACTTCACATCATTATATGGGAATCAGAAAATGATTTAATGACCTGTGTTTCTTTAATTAAGAGTTGTGGGAAAACAGAAATTATTTTTTGATTAGTATAAGAATAATGGTACCCCAAACTACCGACTTCCACTTGGAAATCATTGTATTAGAGCCATCTTGTTTTTTCTGAAGGCTTAGGTGAGGCACAGTAGAACTTTGAAATTTTTGAGTTAGAAAGCATATGAATAAATGTTGGAAAGATATATTTAACTTTAGTCATAGAAATTTTTAATATTATAATCATTATCTCAATTTAAAGTTTTATGCATTTTGAGGTAAATTTTAGCATCAAGAGTTTTCTTTAATTTGCTCTTTGAAACCTCAAATCTAGCTTTAGTACAAGTGATTCATTTTACGTGTGATTTTGTGAATACTGCTACATTTTATGTATTGTATCTAGATGTGAATGGCCAATCCACATATCCTCATATGTACACAGTTATAGATGCATCAATTTTCATTTTTTAGGAGCTGAGTTTTTATTAGCCTTGATATATTTTAAACAAGAATATGTAGATGTATCTTCACCTGAGAATACCACAGTCCACGTGACTGCTTAGCAGTTACCAAAAATGAGAAACATGCTCAAATTCTTAAGATGGTTCTTAGCATTCTTACTTATTTTAGGCTGTTTAATTATTTTTTCACTGCTGATTTAACAAAAATCAAACTGAGATATATTTCTGCCAGAGACATTAATCATTTTTTGTTATTTATTTTTTAAAAGTAAATGTAAAATGTACTTGGGCTTGGATTATACTGGATTATATTATTATTTTATTCAAGGAAATTCCCTTAGTTTAAAAATTATATAGGGGAGAAATAGAAGACATTTCTTCAAGCTTGAAGGTCATTTCTTATCTTGGTTGTAAAGGATGAATTCTCTGGAACACCATGCGTTAACAGCAGTACGGGAAAGAGAACAGGGGCTGCAGGTTTCTCCACAAGCCTCCTGGGAGCAAGGCTGCTGTTTGTCAGGTTTGCACCTGCATGAGCAGCGAAGGCTGCCTTAAACAATGCTGATCAACTCAATTCTATTCTTTACCTCCCTGCCCCCTTCTTTTCCAGGGGAATCTGGTTTTCCTGTCACTCAGAATAATGATCCCCTGCAAGCCTCACTGAGATCCAGAAAGTCACAGTAATCTCATCAAGAGTGTGATTCCCCAGCTGGGACTTTGAATTTATATAACCCGAAGGTAGCTGGTCAGGGTATTTAATCTCCCACCTTGGGGTGCTGAGGCCTTGTACCATTTAAAATAAAAATGTCCCCTTACAAATATGACCTCAGTTGACAGAATTAGGGAAGATCTGTCCCCAAATTAGTACAGACTTAATCAGAATCCTATGATTTAACCCAAAATTTTACCTGTGAAAAGTGTGGCTCCATCCAACTTGGCTGAAAAGAACTCAGTCCAGGCCTAAAGTAAATTTCCAGTGAGCCTAATGAAAATTGAGCAGAGGCTGGGCATACATCTGTTCTGTGTGGCCTATAGGACACTAAAGAGTTTCATTATGTTTTTAACCCCCAAAATAAAACTGCTAGTTAGAGAAATTTTACTACAAATTTCTGGTGAATGTCTTGATAATTTGTTCTAATTAACGCACCATTCGTTTTCCTAATTTTTCTCACACATTTTATTTTAGGTGATTTTCCAACTAACCATTTTTAGGCTTCATGGCCTTTAAGATTTTAATATAAGGAAGAAATAATTTTTAAGAGATATTTCTCTGCTTGCCATCTCATTTCCTGAGCCATAAATTACCTATATTCTTATATCTGGGGATACATACTGGTCTCAGTGTATGCATAGTAGTGTCAGAGTGCATAGTAATATTGCAAAATAGCATCACAGTGCTATTTTGTGACAAATCGTGTTATTGTAGAAAACCTGTGCTCTGCTTTTCTTATGTTTGCATTGTTTATTTAAAATTTAATGCTAACAAGCATTGAGAAGTTATCTTTTTCTTCAAACAATGACCTTTGACCTTTATAGGTGGCATTTTATAAGCTTCCTTTTTCTAAATATTGCAAATAAAGTTGGGTAGCAGAGGGGCACAGGAAGACCAAAAAGTTGGAAAGGAGATTTAAAAATGTTTCTAAGACATAAGGACTTTATCTCATTTAAAAACTGTACTCCATATATTTTTTCTGTTTATCTTCATAAACATATATGTTTATCAAGATACAAGATTACATAAGTATATATTTATAATCTTGTTTCCAATTGGCATCAGAGAGTATGTTGGCATCTCTGTCATACATATACACATAAATGTGAATATATATGAATATATATGCACATGTTTATTTTTCATATGTGAATCTGTAACCATAGATCTATAATTGCATGGATATGCTTGGATCTAACTTATCTTGTTAAAAGTGACTACATTTATATAAGTGTGCATACTTATACAAAATTTATTCTTAGTTGGCATCAGTCAGCAAGTTAGCATCTGGTATAAACTTTTAAGTTTTCATTTACTGCTTGTGTGTGTGTGTGTGTCTGTGCATGTAACAAGCATGAATATAAGAATGGTGGATATATTGTGTTACTTATTACTTCATATAGTTCCTTAGTAGTGACTAAACCAATGTAATCAGGATATATAATTTATCATTCAAAAATTAATCTTAGAAACTAGTAAAGGGGTTTTTCTCACCATCCAAATCAAATGCTGAGGACCCAGGTGTGCATAGTGAATTGGAAGGGAGAAAACCGTTGAACCATCAGGGGTAAGGAGTAAAATATTAATAAGATCAGTACTATTTTCATGACAATGTAGTGGACCTTTTTATTTGTGTTTTTAGAAGACACTTCACAAGCTATTTTTTTTGTATATGCGTATATGCAAACAGATTAAATTGTAATAATCAATTATTTGTTCTTAATACATTTTGAAATTTATTGTATTAGTTGTGTGGACAGTTTTTTAAAAATTCTTTTCAGTGCAGATAGTGAAAGGAAGGTTTGCTTTCCAAATAATTATTTTATTCATTTTAATTTCTAGTACACATCTTAATCAATTAGTAAACTTTTATTTTAAATGACATTATTACAATAGGATAATGCCAACCAAATAACTATTGTGTGAGAAAGCAAAGAAAAGCTAACCTCAATTATTATTGTTTGTAGCAGAATTTTTCATGTATTTTCCAAAGTACAAAAGTGCTATTAACATTGTCTTAAGATGTATTTACAAGTCGTATGTATGTGTGTTTTCACACGTTTTTCTACACATACTCAATATTTTGGCTACGTTTGTTTAAAATACCAAAGTATATTCTTATTTATTTTTAGCAACCATTTTACAATCTACACAGGCTTGTTGGAATGGTATGAGGAATGAATGAAATCAA
This sequence comes from Galeopterus variegatus, assembly GCF_000696425.1. Lineage (NCBI taxonomy): Eukaryota > Metazoa > Chordata > Mammalia > Dermoptera > Cynocephalidae > Galeopterus > Galeopterus variegatus. The sequence continues at coordinate 222,671 of NW_007728222.1, forward strand.
CTGTCTTTCATTTGCCTCTGCTGGAAAATTTACTCTTAGCTTGTTGTTTCTTAAATACCTTCACTGTGTACTCATGTGATTGTTTTATGTATACCACTAGAATACATGCAATAGAACAAGATGAGGCATTTTAAAGAAGAGTATGGCATGATGAGTTCTTGGAATGTTAATATATAGAGGAAAATTCAAGGTTAACTACCATTTATTTAACAAAAATCCTTACAGTAACTACAAGCCTTTTGTTAAAAGGATCGTTTATACTTTTGGTGCTAGCTGTCAGAGAACCATTTATAATGTTTTTATGGCACAAAACGGGAGTTATGCCGCACTGTGTATCATGGGTTAGTATCAATTTGCTTCATATAAATTCGTTGAAAATTCAGACTCACTTACTTTAAAATAGTAATGTATTTTTCAGTATAGTTCTCATTAGATTATATATAGGAATCAGATTAGTATTTAATAATTGGTAGTGATAGAGTAATAATTTGTGATATTTGTTGTTATCCTGTCATAAAAGAGATTATCCAGAATAAAGAAATTACTTCACTAAATTCTGAACACCAGCTTTACATAGGTTGCGTATACATGTAAATATTGTGATTTTGTACATAAAAGAAATTGTCTAAATTTCAGTTTAATTTTTTGGTTTCACTTTTGTTAGTGTGGTTGAAGGCAGAATAATTCAAATGTTGTCATTTTAACTACATACAATACTTATATATCTCACATTAAAGACTACGTGCATAGCTCATTAAGTCTTTTGAAATAGAAAAATAAATAAATGAAGATATATTATGAAAATGATTAATGTAGAAAGTTAACCAGCAAAAGTGAACTTTTTTTCCCCCATGATGTGATTATGCCATCTATGTATATGCTGAAATTAAAAATGATGTTAGGCATTCTGCAAGGAAGATACAGATATTAAGTACATGTGCTGGCTGGTCTTCCTACTGTTGGTTAGTATCTTGAACCTTCCCTTTATCCTGATTGCTATATGTGTTTCAGGCTATATTTTCTATATTTTTAAGACCAATGCATTCTATTCATTACATGCAGTAAATTAGCATCAAACTCAATATTTTAATTTTTGTAATGTTCTAAAATTGAGCATTTCTTTTGTTATTAAATGTTGAAATATACAAGCCATTATATTGTATATTGCTGAAGTGTAAAGGAAAAATATCTAATTTTATATTGACATAGAAAGAAAGCTTAACTTGTTTTCTTGCTCTTTTTTTATAGAGAACACCTGTTCCCAGCGCTGAAGCATTCCGATGGTTCTTTTAAAGCAGTAGTATATCTTATTTTCAAGGCATTTGGAAATGAAGGGCAAACTAATGTCTTGTTTTAAGAAACTACTTAGTCCATCATTGAAGAAAATATCCAGAAATTATTTTCATTTTATGTATAGGGGTTTCTTCAAAAAAAAAAAAAAAAAAAAAAAAAAGAGGGAAAAAAAAAAATTGACATAGAAAGAAAGCTTAACTTGTTTTCTTGCTCTTTTTTTATAGAGAACACCTGTTCCCAGCGCTGAAGCATTCCGATGGTTCTTTTAAAGCAGTAGTATATCTTATTTTCAAGGCATTTGGAAATGAAGGGCAAACTAATGTCTTGTTTTAAGAAACTACTTAGTCCATCATTGAAGAAAATATCCAGAAATTATTTTCATTTTATGTATAGGGGTTTCTTCAAAAAAAAAAAAAAAAAAAAGAAGAGAGAGAAAAATAATACAGGAGCTTGGGGGATTGGCCAGTCTATTTACTTTCAATACACTGATTCTTTCTTTGATGTAATTTAGCTATACTAGTGAAGTTGTTGTCTATTTTGAAAGTGGCTGTAAAAAATAAGTTTGGGTAAACCCCTGCTGTAAAATCATGTATCTTTGCAAAGTACATATCTATACTTCATTTTCAAATATATGTGTTTCAGTACTGTAAACTGTACAGATAGCAGCTTGTATTTTGTGTGTTTAGACACAAGGAGACAATCATGTCTGAGCATCTATGGAGATTAACAGTTTGTACACAACAGTATGGTTCTACGAGTTAAATCTGGAGCAATAAATTTTAGCTTTAAATATTTTTTGCCAGTTGTTACTAGAAGCAGCAACAGCACTGGCACTGTTTTGCCATGCATCTTTCCGTAGAGACTTGATGCCAAGTTTTACAAGACTAAAAGATTATGATGCATCCAGCAATTACCTTCAGTTGTATTGTTATAAGAGGGGAAGGTGTTATGAAAATTTCAGTTAATCCTTTGAGCACTATATTAGAGTAGTGGTTATGCACTTGCATTGCTTACAAACGAGCTGTACAGAAGGGTGTACCTCCCAAATACTTAGTGTAGTTGACTTGTCTTGGGTTGCACTGTAAGGCGGAGTACTCAGAGTAGTTGGAAAATGCAGAATCAGTTGTATAATTTTTTTTCCTTAAACAGCGTTTTCTAGGCTAAATAATAAAACATTATATCTTAGGGGGAGAAATTTATGACTGACTTTTTCCCCCAGCCCAACATGGGCTGTATGTTTCTTTGTTTATTTTCTTTCTTTCTTTTTTTTTTTTTTGGTAAGAAAAATAAAAACTTAATAAAGAGTATCTAAATGTTTTAATTCCATGTGTGATATTAAATGGGTAGTTTTGTTTTAACACTTGAATATGTTTAACACTTGAATATGTTTTAACACTCCTGCCTTGAGGCATGGCTGGGTATATTTTTAAGTTAAAAGTAATTAAACACATTCATAAAAGTGAGGTGTTTTATCTCCTTTTATCTCTCTTTCTCGTAGCCTCCCAGTTGGACCAGTGGTCTTCCCCTAGCCCCTCAGTGGAATGCTCCATTGCTCCCATTCCTGTTCTTGTCACTCGATGCTTTCATTCCTTAGAAGGCAGGGTCACAGTCTGTGGAATTCCATAAATGCACACACACCCAACACACACACCCCCAACGGATCTAATGCTTCATTTTCTTAGGGCCTGTGCTACCTTTTCATGGAGAATTTGTCTTTCTTATGATGGGGTTCTTACATCCGTTCTATTACCACAATATTATTTGCATTTTATTTCATTTTTTGGCCAGATTATAAAGAATATTTTCAGTTTCAGGAATAAAACAGAGTTTAGAAAAAAAAAAAAAATGTTGCCATGCTATAGCAACTTGCTCTTTATCCACTAGCCAGTTGTTTTAGGTCCATTACATCCATTATTTTGCTGGAAAATGTTAGCAAAATGGATCATGAGAAGAAAAATAACTTTAGAAGAGAAAGGGTGGTGGAGCAGTGAAAGGGACTGTAAAGTTTTGGAAAGATTAGCAGGTGAGTATTTTTAAAATCTAGTTGTAGTTTTGAATGGGAAGTGACATGCAGAAAAGGTTTTTAAAAACGCAGAAGGAGCACGTCATCTTTAGAGATCTGCGGGGAGAGGTGCATAAGGCACATACAAATGCCAGTGTGGAAAACAAGTGCAACTTCACTGGTCTAGAGTAGGAAATATGATCTGCAGTTAGGGTCAAAAAGCCTTTTTGAGGAAAATTTATGTATTACACCCGTGTATTACACCCGTCCATGTTTAGAGAAGAGAATTAAATAATCACAAGCTAAAACGTGCTGTATATTAGTTTTGAGATAGTTTTCTCCTTGATATATATTCTTTTGAGGGTTTTTAGTTAGTGGGACCAATGAGAGCTATATGAGTTCTTTCTTGTTCCATTGTTATTTTATTTTAGTTTTTTTGTTTGTGTTTACCAATTTTCTTATTAACTACAAGTAAGTAAAAACTTACTTTCACCCTTGAATGGTAACCTTGCCTTGCTGTTTGGAAAATGACAATTGTTATTACAGAGGTGGAACAAACTTTTACTCAGATCTCATAGCAATGTACTGAGAGTCTAAAATACATTCTAGTATTGCATGTCTTGATGTGTTTTTGTTTGCTTTTTTAAAGAACTAATGAATCTGTGTATTGTAAAATATGGTGTTTTACATGTCAATTCATTTTTTTTTTAATGAAAGAAAATCTGTTGATTACTGAGATGGAAAAGTGTAGCTTTCCCTAATTTTTTTATGTTTTTGTTCTTGGTATTGTTCTTTTTATACCACCCACTTTTTAAAATGTTTTTGGTTAAACTTTATTTATATAATGTAGGGTGCATATGAAGTTCTCATTGGTGATGTTTTAGGAAGGTATTACTCTCCTGGCCTCTCTCTAGTTTTCTTTCCCACATATCCATATACCAAGAACTTTTAAATCATAAATAGCATTATAATCCTAAGGCAATGATTTGAAGGTTTACATTTTTCATGATTCTAAAACACCAATGAAAGGTAACTTTTAAAAATTCCTTGCTGTATGTTTCATATTCAGTACCAAGAAAATTGAGAATATAGCTATCAGAATATAGATTGTGTGGATGATCTATACAACTTAAAAATTATATATCAGAAAAGCTGAATAAAAATCTTCCTAGAGGGGTCCACATACACAGGGTTTGTATTCTCCAGATGTGGTCAAGGAGACACCTTGCCCTGTCAGCATTTGGGGAGAGCATAGAAAATACTCGGGGTATTGGTACATAGTGGAGTGAACCAATGTCCTTTTCAGGTGTCACTTAGCACCATAAAATCATAAGATCATCATAATGCGAACATTTGTCTTTCCAGGCCTTCAGACAAAGTGGTTTTCTGATGCACTCTGCCTGTCTTTGTACAAGTGGAGGCATATTCACAAAATAGAAATGTACCCATCCTTGAGAAAGAAAATAGTAATAGTCTTCCCCCAGTGCAGGAGTATACAAAAACATGTCCTGGTTGCTAAATTCCCAACACTCAATTTCCTTCTTCTAAACACATTTATAGGGAGCGAGAAATGTTTGGCTTACTGTAAGTTAAAATTAAGTAATCACTAAATGAAAGGAATATTCCCTTCCTTTCATTCAGAACCCCTGACATGTAAGTTGTGCAATTAATGCTAAAGCATATAAAGTCTTTAAGCTGATAGTATCTGTAATCACATAATGAAAAAAGGAAAGCAGTTAAATGAGCATACTCTTCAGGGTCAAAAATACTCAGCAAAAAACTGTAGTGGGTCTTTGATCATGGTTAGATTCACAGTGATATCAAACAGTTGGTTCTCATGTAACAGCTAAATGTTTCAGATTTTGTTTTTATTAAATTTGGCATTTCACACTGAGATCTGTATTCCTAGTGAATAAAATACAGCTACTATGTTAGGAGGGATTCTGTTTTCACAATTGCAAAATAGAGATATTTCAGGAACATGGGCCACAAAATGTACTCCTTTCACAGTGTTCTCCTATTCTGAACTGTGCAGTTATCTATTAAATTTTCTAATAGATATTTGTGTAAGGTGTATGTATGCTTGTGCAATTATTTAAAAAGCAGTTTTGGAAAACAGTGTATTTATTAAAGAAAATCACTTATGGGGCATGTACAAAACTGTAAAAAAATACTTTAAAAAAATCACATTCAATTTGCCCAGTAAAGTTGTTTTTGTGAAATTTCTGTGTTGTTGAATAAAGGACTTTAGTATTCAAAATATCTCTATTTTTCCATGGGGAAATTTTTATTTGTGGGACTTTAAATAATGAGTGTATGATCCTGAAAATCTAATTTCATTTATGGTAAAGTTTACAATTCTTGCCCATATGCCAGTGGAATGAATGCTCCATATAAATCTTTCATAAAATATAAGTGATGTTCATTTTTGGTTTTCCTTATACATTTTTTCTTTCTCATGTATGTAAAGAAAGAAAAAAAGAACATGATTCTTTGTACATTTCTAAAGGATGTATTTTTGTTGAAAACTTAAAAGTTCTCATAAACGGAGAAAGAAGTTAATGCACTCAAACTTTACTCCTTCCTTCTTGATCATACGTGTGTCCGGAGAAAACATGCCATGCATTCTTTGTGCCATTAATAAAAGTCCTGGCGATGATACTCGAAAGCATTAATGTGAATGAGGAAATGTTCAACACTGGAATTTTGTCTTCAGCCACTCCCAGCCATACTCAGAGATGAAATTTTTATTGTGTTACTTTTTTTTTTTATTATGGAATAATGTGATCCATGCATGAAGCTTATTAGTTGGTGAATGTGCTCAACCCTTATTTCACTGCTTCTCAGTACAAAGATTTAATTTTTTTGATGCCTTATAAACTACAAAAAAATGTAGAACATGGTTTTATATTTTGGAAATCCTTAATATGGTTACAAATATGGAGCTTCATACAATTGAAAGAGTTCACGTCCATAGAACATAATAAATTCTATAATATTAAAAATATAAAATATCTGGGTCAGGGAAAAAGAATTGGATTGTATAGAGTGAAAAAGAAGAATTAGATAATTTGATTTATAGGAGCTTCTGAATACTTGGCAATTTTTCAGGTAAGTTCTTATGCTGCTTTATTATATTTTGGTATAAGCAGCAACAATATGGCAAATATATTACACTGGCTTTTTATAGATACTACTATCTTTACTTAACATTTTCAAAGATACAAATACTTGGAAATATATATGTAATGATAAAATGATAATTCTTCAAGAGAGTTTGAATAAATCAAAAAGGGCAGGGGTGGATATGTCTATAACTTATTTAGATATTGAGCCAGATAATAATTTCACGTGGTTTCCACACAATCATACATTTTTTTCCCAAGTGTGTTTATTGGTAAAAGTTGTTTTTGTTCCTATTTTATGCAGAAACCACTCTTGTCTTTATTTTTTGTGATATTTTAAATGGAGAAAAATTATTTGAAGAAAACACAGTGAACACAAATTTAAGGTAGTATTTGCATACACTACACAAATAGCATCATTACACATGAAATTTTTGCTTATTTGGAAATTTTGTTTCTAATATTTTATTCTAATACCATGGCTTGAGATCTAATTCTGTGTCCTTCATGAATCAAATTTTTTGGCTAGTTTGAAGCCAATGTTTTTCAGTTTCTATGTATTTATGTAAAATGAATTATCAACCAAATTATCTTGTTAGTCAAGTCTGTGCTTTGTTTACAATATATTATTACTTATGACAAAAATCATTCCAGTTAACAGGTGTTATAATTTCACAAATTGGAAACAGTGTATATATCCCTCTCCAAGAACATTACTCTTGGGCTGGCTGGTGAGCTCAGTTGGTTAGAGTGAGGTGTTGTAACACTAAGGTCAAGGGTTCAGATCCTTTTATTGGCCAGCTGCCAAATAAATAAATAAATAAATAAATAAATAAATAAATAAATAAATAAATAAATAAAAAGATACTCTTACCATGTCTAACCTAAGCATAAAGCATTTTTAGTACAGAACTGAATTACATTACTTTTTTGACAGGTTGTGGGAGAATCTGGTTGCCTGGGTTGAATTATGATCTTTCGTTTACAACTTTCCTGAAAGATAATGTTCTATTTAAAAATCCTAATGGCTTTAGGAAAACCAGCTAGTTGGAAAGGAGATTGGAAAAGAACTATATTTAATTGTACCAGTTAACCTTTAATACTGTCATAAAACATAGCTGAAAATTCTTATTAATTGTATCCTTTAAGAACTTTTCTCACTTTTCCATGACTTATAATTTTATTTAAAACATTAATATTGAATTAATATGAGTATGTATATAACTATGTATATATATATATACACACACACACACACATGTGTGTAGATAGATTAATCTGTGTGTGTGCGTGTGTGTATGTGTTTTTTTAATTCAGCAGAGTTTAGGTCATGCACGAGAAGAACAAAGGATCGGTGTAGGTTATTAAGGATCTTCAGTGGAAAAGATTCTATCGCTATTGTACAGATGCAGTTGAATTTTATGATTCAGCATCTTGTAATACTTAACCTATTCTGTGGGATTCAGAGAATTTTGGTAAACTATATGGACTCTTGGGCTTTTTATGTTAATGAGTTATCACTTCAGTTCACTGTCCTACTTTCAGTCACTTAAGGAACTGTGTTAAAAATTATGTGTACAATTTGCTCTCCAAATGCATTATTTATCTTCATATAATTTGGACATTTTGAGTTTATTTATATTCTATTGAGCTATTTATCTATTTGAACTTCAAGTGCACATCTAACCATTAATAGATGACTTGATCTGTAGCTTGTTTACTTTGTCTACACAGAAAAGGCCTTTAACTGAAAAGAATTCATGGTGTCTTCAGAGCAGAAATGAGAACATTGTGAATATTTTGTTGTGTTGGCAGACCAGCGATTGATTTAATTTCTTATTTATTCAACAAGTATCATTGTGTATCTTCAATGTACCATCTACTAGGGATATCAAAATGAACAAGACATGGTTCCTGACACATCACCACCATGGAACTCAATCAAATGGCTGAAATAAATATGCAAATAAATAAAAGTCTTGGAAGATGTTTGTTGTGAATGGAGCAGTTATCACGTGGAGAAGTGGCAGGAGATGGTAGGTTCTTTCATTTTAAATTGTTCCCAGCTGAAAGAAGGGGGAAAGGCTTGAGCACTCCTGGTATGTGAAACTGGAGGGTAAAGTAGTGAAGGCACAGAGACTGGAATGGCAGGAAAGAAAAAGAGGGTGGGCTCAAAGACCTGAGGGCCTAGTGGACACCACCCTAGTCCAAGGTGCTATCATTTCTCATGGATATAACTTTAGTAGCTACCACAATATTCTCCTTCCATTCATTCTTGTCTGTCTTCAATACATATTCTATGGTACAGCCTGGGTAGTCCTTTTAAAACGCATGCACAAACACTCCCCAACCACCACAGAAACACATTTATGTAATTCCATGCTTATCATCAATGACTTCCCATTTCTCTTATCATAAAACCCTAAATATGGTCTACAAAGCCCTTTGTGGACTGGCTCTGCAGTCTCATGACATATTATGTCACCCCGTTCTCTCTCTAAGCTCCAGCCAAGTTGCACTTTCTTCCAGTCCTTATGCTTGGAAGATGTGTTTTCTCTCCCACCTCAGGACATTCTGTTCATGTTGTTCTTAATACCTAGAATCTTATTTCTTTTCTCTCAGGTGATGCCTCTTTATTATTCAGAACTTAGCTAAAGACTCACTGTTTTAAAGAAAGTCTTTCCTAAGTTTTGTGACCATGTCAAATTCACCTGTTGTAAACTCTCAAATTACCTTGTACCTCTTCATAGCAATTCTTGATGAATAATTTTATTCAGTAAATTCTATGTGCTCTCCATTTATCTGGACAACTAGAATACATCCCTGCCCTTATAAAGTTAATGTTCGAGTGGAAGAAAAGAGGTTTTTAACAAGGAAGTAAATATATATAAATGTCACATGGTAATATAAGGTATGAATACAACTTAGGAGGGGAAGTGAGATTAGGAATGCCTGTGAGGTGAGAAAATAAGACAGGGAATTGGAATTTTAAATAGGCATTCAGTGAAAACCTAACTGAGAAGGTGACATTGGAGCTAAGTCCTGAAAGAGGTAAGGAAGTAAGCCACATGAATATCTTGGAAACAGCCTAACTGGCAAAGGGAATAGCAGGTATGAAGACCTTGTAACAAGAATGGGCCTAGAGTTTTCAAAAACCAGCAAGAAGCCCATTGTGTCTGGAGTGCTGTAAGAGAGAATAATAATAATAATAAAATAGGATAGTAAAGAGAGATAACATTGTGTACTGTCATGTTAAGGACTTTGACTTGTATTCAGAGCGAGAAAGGAAATCTTTGGAAGGTTTGATTGGAGGAAGACATGATCTAATATATATTAAAGAAGGACTGCTTTGTCTACTGTGTTGAGAATACACTACAGAAGGTCAAGGGTGAAGGAAAAGAAACCAGTTTGGGGAGGCCATTGCTGTAATCTAAGTGAAAGAAAATCATGGAACCAGGATGGTAGTCATAGAAATTGTAAAAAAGAAGTTGAATTCAGTGTATAGTGTGAAATAAAGGCAATAGGATTTGAAGACAGGAAGCGATTTAAGTATGTAAGAAAAAGAAGAATTAACAATGATTTCAGGGTTTTTGATGAGAATAACTAAAAAAGTGAAGCTGCCATTTACTGAGATAAGGAAGACTAAATTTTGGTCTTGGACATACTAAGTTTAAGCTGCTTCTCAGACATCTAAGTAAAGGTATCAAGTATACAATTGGATTATGAGCTTGGAGTTCGATGTAGATTTATAGGCTGGGTATACAGATAGCTTTTTTTTTCAAATAATGAGCCTGGATGAGATTATAGAATATGGATAGGTAGGGGAGAGGAAGATCAAAGACTGAGATCTAGGACTCACCTATAACAGTTGTACATTCACCTTCATTCTAATGATTACTTGATTAGTACTCATCTTCCACACTGACCAAGGTAGAGAATAAATGAAAATCCAGGGATAATTTCTGCAAGTGAATTCTTCCAGTTCCCCCTCTTCCCAGTGACCCATATTCTTTTGATGTTTAGTTACCCCAATCCTTACCCTCCACTCACAGGTGACTGACTATTCATCCCCCTCAATTTATCCCCCTCTACTGCACACCAAAGCTTACACTTATTGTTTATGTTTATCCACACGCAACATTCTGATATAATAATTATATTTGACAATCTTCTCTATGAATATAAATACAACATATAAATACATTGAGTTAAAAGTGTAATGCTGACCATAACTAGTGTTCTAAAAAAATTAAGTACAATTCTACTGAACTTGGTATAACACAATTTATATGTTCTTATATTTTTTGTTGGTAATTCCACTAAAGGAAATGAAATCATTTTTGTTTATTTAACATATCTCGGGACTAAAATGTTTGAGCAGAAAGTAGGTAGATGTTAAAAACTACAAACTGAGAACAGAGATTAATTTTGATTAACTCCCAGTCACAAGAAAGCGATAATATTTTCAGATTTGCTTAAACTTCCCTTCATAAGGGAAGAAGTTGGCTTATGACTATAAAAATATTAGAGTGTAAATTGTTCATTAATTATTGTTCTTGTACCTTTCCACTTCATTTTTTACAGAGTTAATTATAAACATTTTCACTAATACCTGAAATGCATTCTAGGGAGCAAGGTTAGGAAAGAGGTGCTTGTTTATATTTTGTATGCAGAGAGAACACATTTTGTATCAGAAGAGTTTCAGTTTCAAATCTACCAACTGACAGATATCTCTAAATACCACAAGATCCAATTTGAATCTTTACTACCAGAGTTCTGAGGATTAAAGAAGAACCAGCTCTAAATCTGAAAGAAGTAATGGTGATTATTTTAGCTCATTAAAATCCCAAGGACTTCAATATATCCAGAACAAGAAAAAACAAAAGCAAACAAACAAACAAAAACCAAGCAATAACTTCAACGAAAACTAAAATGCTTGATTTCACAATTTGGCAGAAAATGTTGAGAATCTTATGAAAATGTGAAGAATAAATCTTGAGATGGAAATAATTTAGCAATAAAACTACAATCTACAACTTCTTTAGGAGCTTGAGTAACATTGTCACTATGGATAGCTATAAAACTTGTGAGGCTTATAAATAGATTCCATCATTAAGAAAAACATCACATAAATATCCATAGTATGTACCAGTTGCATCAAGTGAAGGTTAATTTACAAGTTGAATACATGTATCACCACAGGGACACTGTAACAAAATTGTAAACCTGAGAAGACATAGTATTTCCCAGTTTATAGTCTGTAAGGGAGTGAGTTCTTAAATGGTTAATTTAAAGGAAGCTGGCACACAATTTAAAGATGTAATTTGAGTTAGGGCTGATGATACACTTTTACTTGTTTAGCCTTTTATGAAGCTTGTTTGCGTTACTTGAACAGATTTGCTGTTTCTATTCTAACTGCATTGTGTATGGCATGAGGAATGCTGATTAATTCTTGTCTGTAATTATGACACACGCTGCCAATGTTGTACATTTATATCCTCTGTTTCATAATCCATGTATACATTCTTTATATCTTTAGTGGAAATGGCATTTAATAGGTAAATCTACTCTTGATTTCGATAAAAATAACTGTTGATCCTTTTCTGTCTTCAAAAGATAAAAAGTGCTTTACATGGGGGAACCTGGTATAGCCTTCATCTGCTTCAGGTAGCTTTAAATAGAATTCTTTAATTGTCCCTACAGCTTCCACCCATAGTAAACTCTAAAATATCAATTGTAATTTGAAGATAAATTTTCATTTTATTCATGATATGAAATTAATGTCTTACTTTATGAACTTTAAGATAGTGAAGTTATTTAATGCTACTGTAGTGTTTGAATAGCCTGTTTTGGTCATTTTGCAACATATATTGAAAGTGATTACCTACTTTTAAAATGGGAAGTAACAAATGATCTGGGTAGGCTTAATTTAGTAGATTCCTTACTGGTTCGTTCAGTGAGTGAATAAATAGGTTTTTAAATTATGGCCTACAGTTTTAAAGGATGTTTTATTAGAAGTCCTAAAGTATTTAAAAGGAAGTGAAGTGTGTCCATCCTTACTTTGATGCTTAGAGTCAAATTATAATTTACAGCACAGTTGGGTAGTAAAAGAATGAAAAAAAACCCCAGATAATATAAAAATAAATTTATGCTTATCTTCATAACCTTATTCCCGACTTTACCACTCTTTTCTAGAACCACCAAATTGGATGATTAGATTCAAGATGATTAGCCTTCTTATTTTCTAGAAGAGTAAATGGTTTCTTTGAGAATGGAACACTGTTCAGAATCTTTTATTTCATAGTCAGTATTCTGCTCTGTAAAGAAGGTATAAGGAGTAGCTACTTACAATGAATTAAACAATAAAAAATAATTTGTCGCAGATGAATGAAAAGTCCTGAGAAAGCCTAAAACAAAGGTCATGCTACCTTGTTCTATTTTACAGTACTCTTGGTTGGCTTTATCCTAAGGCCCTATCTGTTTATATCGTGGCCTCCAGAATGTCTAACGGTTATTTTCCATTGTTAGGAATTCCCGTACAGGGGAATTTTTTTCCCCCATGACAAGTTCAGCAAAAATCCCAGAATTAGTTCTTGGTGGATCTAATTGACTTGAATTTGGATCACTACCCAACATTTAATCAACTGTAAAGAAGGCTAAACAAAGTTTTGGTTAATCTTAGCCTACTGCTAAAATCAGGGTGGGGGTGCACCTCTCCCCACATTTACTAAAAATGAAAAGAATAGCTCTCCATGGAAAATCAGTGTATGATGATCAGAAACAGAAATGGAAATTGAAAGTGGGCAGAAAAAAAAAATGAAAGAAAGGAAAGAGGAAAGGAAGGACTATAAAAGGTAAAAGAGAAGAAATCAGAAAACAAAGGAAAGAGAGAAGAAGGAAAGTAGGAGGAAGGAAGGAAGGCAAGAGAAATGATCATGAATGGCTCCCACATCATGTTTTATTGAAGGGTTAATGGACAAGGAATTAACAGGAGAGAGGGGGCAGAGAAACAGAGCTCAGCTGGAATTCTAACAGAATCATTAATATCTGTATAATTGTGTGATAACTCTATTTAACTTGTATGATCTATTTTTATTAATTAATCATGTATATGCATAAACATGCACACACAAAACACATAGGCATACACAATACCATTATGTCTGTGACTGGGTCTACATGAGCACAACACTATTTCTGGGATGAAGATGTGCTTTATCATGAATTTGAGAGACTTTCCAGCAAAATTCTATCCTTCATAGTCATCCCATTGCTTTATAGAAATGTATGGAAATGCTGACTTTGTAGAAGATGAGCAATGGGCTTATATATGAAAGGATTTGTTTTCAGAGAACTGACAAAAAGACCACAAAATCCCAAAATACAAATTAGACTTTAGCCATCGACTTTAACATGCATTTCACACAGATTGCTGCCCCATCAGTGAACCTATATTTGACTTGATTCGGCCTTATGAGTATGATTGAAGCCAAAGGTTTGCTAGTTCTAGCACACTTAATGTTTTTCACCTTGAATTCAATTACTTTATGCTCCTGGAAAAAATTCTTATTTATTATTTCTGGAACAGTGAAGTAATTTTTCCCATTTTATGCTAGTATTTTATCAATAATAAAACCAAATATAGTACAATACTTAAATAATTATACCAATATTGCTATGAAGACAAAGATGGCAAAATTAAAGAAACTGAATCATGGCTGGTAGTGCTAGCTAGCTTTATATGCTTGTTCTTTGTTGAAAAGATCAAAGTCTAATCATGCATACAGGATTTCTGGTTTCCACATAGAAATGCAGAGAGTTAGAAAGAGTATCAGTTTCAACTTTACAATGAAACAAAAACCTGGACAAATGGCAAGTTCATAATTTTTCTTGAGCCTATCAGGGTGCTGATGTCACCTGGAAACCAACTAGCCCCAAATCTAAGGGGAGGCACTCACAGAAGAGACATGAGCCCCAATTTACCAAGACAAGATGTAGCTGGATATTGGCTCTGATTGAAGAGGTGATTGATAATTTCAGCAGAGAGATGGAAACTATGAGAGAGGATCAGATGGAGATACAAGAAAAGAAACACAGTAACAGATTAAGAATGCCTTCAGCGGGCTCATCAATATATTTGACATAGCTGAGGAAAGAAGAATCCATGACCATAAAGATAGGTCTATCAAAATCACACAAACTGAAACAGGAAGGAAACAAAGATACAAAAGATATTTTGAGGTAATAGTGTATAATATTTGGGATGAAAGAATGGGTGCAGCAAATCATATGTAAAATGGAAAAGTCTATGTATTTGAATGATTCGGTTCTAACTTAGAAAGAACATGTCAGAATCTCCTTAGAAAATGCACACCAATTTCTTTAGCAGTTCAAGTCCTTTTTACTTAATGTTTGGTCATTGAGGCATGTGTGGCTTGTTTGAATGACAGCTGTCAACTTCTAATAAGTCATAAAGAAGCAAGAAAAGCATTTGACCTTGTGCTACCTTAAGACATGAGTAAACACCTTCCTTGAAGAGTTTTAACAGAAATGGCTAGAATTCCATCGAAGTTTGGGTATGGTTTTCTTATCTTTTCCCCTTATTCTCTATAGAGAAATCTAAGGAAAATGATCTCTTTAGGTAGCAAATGACAAAACATCAATTTAAATTGGTTTAATGAATGGTAAGACTTTATTGACCTGTGCAACTGAAAAGCCCAGCGATAGGAGCAGCTGAATCTGGATGTTTAGAATGTGTCAGGTGTCTTTCTCTCTTTCTCTCCTCTAGGCTTTGCAGTGTTTAGTCATTTTCAAGCAGGCTTTTACTCTTGGTGGCAACATGGTCACACACATTTCCAGTCATATCATATTCCATTTTGGCAACTCAGAAAAAAGAGTGTTTGTATTTTTCTAGTAGCTTCCATTAATAAAGATTCTGGTTTGGTTCGGCATGGATCTTGTGCCTATGTCTGAATCACTGATCCAAGGAGACAATGTATTTATTAATTAAAATGAGTGAATGGAATATGCTTCCTTCTTCCTCCCCAAACTAGAGGTGTGAAACCAGCCTATTTGAAACAAGGGGACTGAAAGGACAGGAGGGTCATGTCTGGAGGAAAATACCACATTATTACCACAATAAGGGGGAGTAGACATGGGACAGGCAAATGTAGTAACTTTGCTACATGGGGAAATGGAAACTCACAACATTGCCAGGACTTAAATCTGTTAACTAGAGAAGGAGGAAGTAAGTACACAGTAAGTAGGGGTCTGTGATACTGTTAGAGAAACAAAGCAGTATTCCCAAGTGTTTGAATCCATACTCCATCTGTTGCCCAACACGTAAATATTCAACATGGAAAGATTTTTTAAGGGATTAAAAGTATATGTTTGCTTTATGAAGATATAGTTTATATTTGGCTCTTATGTATGTATAAATGTTTTTTCTTGTTCTCCAATTTGGAATAGAAAAAAAAAACTGCAAAATTTTAACTAATTTGTCCTTTTCTATTAATATAGACATATAGAAGGAGTAAAAAGTGTATGTATAAAAATAAAACACACAAGGCAGGAGTTGAGGGCAGACCCCTCCATCTGGAAGCAGGAAAGGAGTATGCCCAGAGTCCTAGGCAGGAGCCAAGGGCAGCATCCCTCTCCCAGAAGCAGGCAAGGATGCACTGAAAATACCACTTCCACATGAGTGGCCCATCACAGCCACTGCCACAGCCACAGCTGCTACAGAAGTGGCTCAACAACACAACAGTAGCCACCGTCACCATATAGGTGGTCCACCAGACACTCAACTGCACTGACACAAGGAGAGTCACCAGCGGATACTAGAAAAAGGAGAGGACATCTCTCTCTTCAAAGCCCACTTCAGAGTAATAGAAGACTCAGCTGCTATACCAGAAGACTAGACATCAATGTAGAAATACTAAATATAGGGCTGGCCCGGTGGCGCACTGCTACAGTGCGCCGCTTGGGAGCGCGGTGGTGCTCCCGCTGAGGGTTTGGATCCCACACACAGACCGGTTCCCGCTCACTGGCTGAGCGAGGTGCGGGCGCAACACTGAGGGTTGCGATCCCGTTGCCGGTCCTGGTCCGGTACGGGCGCGACACTGAGGGTTGCGATCTGTTGCCAGACACGAAAAAAGACAAAAAGGAAAAAAAAGAAATACTAAATATACAAAAACCCAAGAAAATATGACACCACCAAAAGAATACAGTAATTCTCAAATGCCAGACCCTATAGAGCAGGAAACCCTTGAAATGACTGTAAGTGAATTCCGAACAATCTTAAGGAAACTCAATGAGATATGAGAAGACTCAGACAACAAAAGGAAATGAGAAAAAAATCCAAGATATAAAGGATCAAATTTACAAAGAGATTAAATAACTTAAAAAAGAATGTAGCAGAACTCATGGAACTGAAAGATTCATTCAACAAAACAAAAAACACAACTGAGAACTTAAGCAGCAGGCTAGAATAAGCAGAAGAAAGAATTTCTGATCTTGAAGACAGTCTTTTCCAAATAACCCAGGAAGACCAAAACAATAAAAAGTAAAACAGAATTTTTAAAAATGAAGAAAATGTAAGAGAGCTAGCACACAACCTTAAGTGCATAAACATGAAAATCGTGGGTATTCCAGAAGGGGAGGAGAAGGAAAAATCATGGAAAACCTATTCAATGAAATAATAATGGAAAACTTCGCAGGTATAGGGAGAGACACAGACCTTCAGATCCAGGAGGCTCAAAGATCCCCAAACAGATTAAACCCAAAAAGACCTTCTCCAAGAAACATTATAGTCAAACTGGCAAAGCCCCAAAACAATGAGAGAATCTTAAAAGAAGCAAGAGAAAAATGTCAAGTCACTTATAAGGGAGCCCCTATCAGACTAACAACAGACTTCTCAACAAAAACTCTACAGGCCAGAAGAAAATGGGATGATATACACAAAATACTAAAAGGAAAAAAACTGTCAGCCAATAATATTATACCTAGCAAGGCTGTCCTTCAGAAATGAAGGAGAAATAGTATATTTTCCAAACAAACCAAAACTGTGGGAGTTCACCACCACATGACCAGCCTTGCAATCAAGGGAGTCCTTCATCTGGAATTTGAAAAACAATAATCACTACCACAAATAGACAAGAATGAACAAAACTCACCGGTAGAAAAAAAAATGCAAATAAGAAAGAGAAATAAACTAAATCTTACCACCATACAAAACCACAATGACAATGAAACAAAGCAAACAAACTTTCAGTCTCTTTGGAAGATGACAGGGAAACAGCTCATTTTTCTAAAACTAGTAAGTAAAAGGAAAGAGTCAAGCATTAATCTTTTCTTTCCTAAATGACTTGTTCCTCAGGGTAACTGTAAATAGCTGAGGAGGTAACATATCTGTCTAGTGAAGCATTCTAGCTAGTAAAAAAAAGAGGGAATAAAATAATTAGAGTAAGGGCTGAGCCCGTGGCACACTCAGGAGAGTGTGGTGCTGGGAGTGCAGCAGCACTTCCACCGTGGGTTCGGATCCTATATAGGGATGACCGGTGTGCTCACAGTGCTCACTGGCTGAGTGCGGTGCGGCCAGTCTCAAAAAGGACAAAAAAAAAAAAAAAAAAAAAAAAAAAAAAAAAAAAAAA